>NW_006296974.1:512944-516185 GCF_000327345.1 Myotis davidii | reverse complement strand
CAATAATGGGAAGACAAAGAACAACCCCCAAATGAAAGGAAAGGAGGAATTGCCAGAAAAGGAACTAAATGAAATGAAGGCACACAGTATGTTAGAAAAAGAATTCAGAGTTAAGGGTCATACAGGTCATAAACTGGATGGATGAGAAAATCAACAACTTCTGTAAGAATCAAGAGGAAATAAAAAAAATGATACAGCTACAATAAAAAAACACATTGAGCCCTAACCGGTTTGGCTCAGTGGATAGAGCATCGGCCTGCGGACGGAAGGGTCCCAGGTTCGATTCCAGTCAAGGGCATGTACCTTGGTTGCGGGTACATCCCCAGTTGGGGGTGTGCAGGAGGCAGCTGGTCGATGTTTCTCTCTCATTGATGTTTCTGATTCTCTATCCCTCTCCCTTCTTCTCTGTAAAAATCAATAAAATATATTTTTTAAAAAAGAAAAAGTTGACACTCCTACTTATCTACTGTGTTCACACACATGTGCCCTTGTCACTTCAGCATGAGTTGTAAAATCCAAGTTCAAAGATAAAATTATTAAAAACCTCAGGATGGTGACCACAGAGCATTAAACCAAGTGCACTGTGGCTATACAGGTCTCTTTCCTAAAGCAGCCTTGCTTCTCTCTCTGTGCGCAAGGGAAGGACAGGTTGCTTCCAGCTGTGACACACACCCTTCTATCTCTGCTCTCTGTTGTTCTCGCCGCACAGTCTCCATCTCTGACCAGGAGAGTGTTAATGTTTGTTTATGGAGTTACGTATCCTGAAAGACATCATGGAAGGAAAACAATTCTTTTCTTTTCTTTCTTTTTCTTTTTTAAGAGAGAGGGAGGGAAACATTGATGTGAGCAAGAAACATCGATTGGTTGCCGCAACCTTTTAGTTTTGCTCTCTCTCTCTTTCTCTGTATACATGTGAATATAAATAGTTGTATTTGTGCGTATACATGCACACATAGTGATATGCTGATAAACATTTAACTGTCTCTTGGTCCAAGGTGGGGAGGAAGAGTCCTAGTTTTTTAGTGTTTGCTGTCCTTCTGTGGTGTTTAAATACTTCCGCCAGGCTTATTTCCAGCTACCAGCAGTTTAATTTATATATATATGCAGAAGTAGGTTTACAGCTGTGAAAGATTCTCACAGAGGTCGAATTTTCCCCTGCAGCACTTCTACTAGCACCAGCGTTCCTGTGCAGAGCTCTCCCTCAACACAGCAAATCTTAATCTGTTTTAGTCTGATGAGTTCCACTGGCCTCACCCTGATGACTCCCTGAGACCCCACCCAAAACACAGGTCTGCAGGCCCCAGGCTGGTGGCGGCTGGCCTTGGTGTGCATTGCAGCTTTTGCTGAGTGGCCTCAGACCCAGCATTGGCGCCGAGATCATATCTCTATCAACATCACGGGCCCCTACCTGGTGACTCACCAAGAACCTACCTCATGCAACTCGCTCACTGCCAGAGGCTCTTTCAGTGACCGAACTTAACACGCAGCTGGCAGGAGGTGGGTCTCAGGGTGCCTTGGACCTTTTGCTGACTTGACCCCAGCTTGGTATTGGTGAAAGCAAACACTGGTATGCAGCTGGGCCTCTCCCAGTTTTGGCACAAATCACTTGCTCCTACCAAGGTCCAGTGTAGGCAGCCACAAACTGTGGATCTCTTTGTAGTTCCTAACAAGTAGCCGCGGGCCGGTCACAGGCAGCATCTGACATTGACCTGCACCACAGTCCCTTCCAAGAGGCTCCAGAACCAACACACTCAGTGGTGGGCTTCAAACCACATCAGAGCACCAACCAATTACCTCCACAAGTGGCACCCCCAAAGGGAGGCCTCGGCGGGTACTAGAGCCTGATGGGGCAAACTCTACTTTGCAAGCTCAGTCCCTGCACAGCAGCTTGGACACTATAGTCATTATCAATCAGATTTGTAGCCAAGATAGATAGAAGCTGTGGGTACCTTGGGGCCCTACTACTGTGGTTGGCACGTAAAGTGGAGTGGTGGGCACTCTCATGGGATTGAGCCCTTAACCTGTGGGATCTGAGGTTATATCCAGGTAGACAGTGTTGGAATTGAGTTACTAGTAAACTGTAGAACCCAACTGATGTTACAGAAAATTGCTTGGTGTGGAAAAACCCACACATCTGAGTGTGGCAGTAGTGTGAGAGTAAAGGGGAAACACGGGTGAACATATCTTTTCCTTCTCAATGGCTACTAATTGATGGTGTGATTTAGGCAGCACAATAGGAAATATAAAATTTCAATTTTCATTGTTTACAAGCTCTAGAAAGTGAAAAAGTTAGCCTAATTCACACCATGCTGGGGAGCCAATGTGATCTTTCACTTGCCTCTGTAGTCCTGTCCTACGCAGTCCCTTGCCATGCCATTTCATTTATTACCAGCTCATCTTCCAAGGCGGCCTTGATTTGTATTTCCCAGGTCACCACTGTGTATTCCTGTTCTTCTCCTGCTTTTATTTCGATTGGTTTATTTACGTAAAAACGTCCTTCCTTTCCTTCCTTCCTTCCTTCCTTCCTTCCATTCAATTCTGATGCTGCAAGTGATTTGTGCCAAGACTGATTTGACTCATAATTTTCCTGGCTGGTAACCAGGTCAGACAAAGCCAGAAAAACAGAAATTAAAAATGTATTCTATTCTACCATCTCTTTGAGCATTAAAACTGCATATGTATTTGAATATTCAGTCACCTGTCAAATATCTATTGATGAGATAGGCTAGGTGGTAAAATAGGAGTGGACAACATAAATATGGCCCCTGCTTTCAGAGAGGTTACACTCTAGTGGGGAAAAAGAAACAAATAAAGATATTAGCTAACAATTAAGGTATTTTCATGTAAATTTAATTGCCATGAAAAAAGCCAATTACATGGTGTAATAGAGGGTGATTGGGAAGCTAGTTTAGACTGAGCATCGGCTAAGCCTTTCTGAGGAGGTGGCGATTGAGCTGAGACCTAAGCTAGATCTTCTCAAACTATAACTTGCATATAAATCACGTGGGGATCTGTTGATGCCGGGGTCCAACCCCAGCAGGTCCAGGGGTCCCCAAAGGTGTGGACGGAGTCGGCGAAGACTATCCACCCTCTTCCTACGGTGGAGTCCTATCCGTCCCGAGTGCAGGGTGCTTACCTAAGGGTCCCTGTTCGGGTGCCATATGCTGGGGTCCAACCCCAGCAGGTCCAGGGGTCACCAAAGGTCTGGACGGAGTCCGCGAAGAAGGAATGACATGGAGGC
>NW_006296974.1:509154-512137 GCF_000327345.1 Myotis davidii | reverse complement strand
GTGAAGAGATTTTATTCCCTCCCTAACTTCAGGGGAAAATCTCTACCTGGGGAAACAACCTTTCTTGGGGAGGTGACCTTGGTTAAAACACATAGTGCCAAGAAGGTGAGCAAATATATTAGGAACAGTATGCCATATATGCCAGGTCCCTTGAAACAGCAAGGATGGACTGGCTCCCAGCATGTTGAAGCGCAGATTATGACTCAGTAAGTAAGGAGTTGTGCCTGAGAGCTGCATGCTTTATCACAAGTGAAATTTATGCTGCTAATCCAGAGAGCACATTTACAGGATAACGAAAAGAATCTAGAGAAGAGAGTTCCATGAAGAAGAAACAGCCATAGCATAAGTGCTGAGGTGAGGAAAAGGTTGATATTTGAGTTAGAGAAACACCATTTTATAGAGTTTGGGAGTATGAGTGAGGGATGAGGGGTATGGAATAAGGTCTAGGAAGTGGGCCAAATTATGTGAGGCTCATAGGCCTCAAGTTTTCATTTTTCTCGTGAGATGGAAAACATTGAAAGGTTTCAAGGGGGCAAATAGTAACATGATCACATTTTACCTGGCAACCATGTGAAGGATGCATTTTAGAGGAGCAAGAGTGGAAGGAGAAGAGGTTGTAGAAGAGCAGGGTAATACTCCTTGTGTGAGATGTCAGTGCTTTGGACCAGGGCAGTAGCAATGGAGATAGAGAGGAGCAGAAGATGGAATAGGATTTAGTGATTGAACCAATGGGTCAAATGGATGGATTGGATATAGGGGAGCTAGGAAAGAGAAATCAAGGATGTCAAGTAGTTTTATGTTTTCATCAATAAGATTTAAAATCCAAAGAAACCCTTTTGTTTTTGGTAAATGAAAAAGGTAAAATCATCAAGAATGAATCTTACTTCTGAAGCATCTGTTTGTGCTGATGCAAATTTTATTAGAATGAAGGTAGAAGGGCAACTGTATCTGAGAATTTATAATCCTTTGGTAATGCATCATTAAAAAATAACAAAAACAACCCGAAAAAATGCTACCCTAATGAGTGATGGAAGTTTCTGGCAAAATATGTTTTGCATTATAATGCAAGTTAAATATACTCTTTTGCCTGAGCCTGGAATTTTCCAATGGAAGTAGATGACTTTTTAGAACAAGGATGGATGGAAAGTTAGGGTATTTTTGAAGACCCATTAGTAAAATAGTAGTGTTTTGCTCTAAAAAGATTGTTCACTTGTGGATTCCTGTGAATGATTTCTGTCATTAGAAAGAGTTTAAGAAAAAGTTACTTTTTTAAAAACCCAGTTGAGCCTGTAACACATTTTTTCTGGTAGCATTAATATGCTTATATTTCCGGTTGAAAGAATGGTTAAGATGGAATTATTATTCAATCCTTTTTCCCTTTGAAGTAGGTTTTTCCTTAAAGAAGTAATTTTGTCACTGTCACTTTTATGTGAAGTCACCCCTGAAGGGAGGAACAGAAGGAATATGAAACTTCTCCTAAACCTTGAGTCTCAGTGACCTATCCCATGAGAATCTCTGGTGGGGCTCAGGGCTTTTAGGCTAAATCATTTTGGGAAATGTGTTCTTCCTATGCTGTTAGGCTGACATGGCAAAATAAATAATACTCTTTGTGTCAGCCTCTGTTCTAGCTTGATTTCTCAAAGCAAGGTTGTAGAAAAAACCATGGGAATATCGCCCTGAATGATACAAAATTGCATTTTTACCACCCAATAGTTCATGTAGACAGTTGAACTACATTGAATTCCAAGAATTTTCTACAAATCTTAGATTGATTCCTTTCATCTTGCAGATAGTGAGCTGGAAATGGAGGGGGAGGCGTCTAGCTGCTAGGCAAAAAGACACATGATTAGCAATCTCACTATTTGCTTTGAAATGGAAGACATCAGTTTCTTAGATCAAGGCCCCGAATCTGTAAACATTCCCCATGCAATGATCTTGCTAATTCCGCATATGAAGTTCAAAGGTTTCTATTTATTGCTGTGGCAGGATAAGCAGAGATTCTCCCGACCCCCACTTCACCTGGAGAGAAATTTGGGGGTCTAACAAATTATATCATAGTAAGTAAACAAATGTTCTCAACTAAGGAGGGAACTTTGTGATGAAATAGATCCAGGAAGGAAACAAAAACTACTTTATCCCAATAATAATGCCAGAGTTTTAATTTTGTTGTTGTTGTTGTTAATCCACTGATTTTTTAGAGAGAGTGGAAGGGAGTGGGAGAGACAAAGAGAGAGTAACATGAAGGCTGCAACTGAGGTATCTGCCCTTGACTTGTATCAAACCCCGGATCTTTCAGTTCATAGCCGATGCTCTAACCACTGGGCAAAACCTAGCTAGGGCCAGAGTTTTAATAATGGGATCAGATGAAAAACATGTTAATAGACTGACAAAATACTTTGCTCCTATGTTACTGGCCTGTTTTGTCTTTGAAAAAAGAATACTAACTGTTGACATAAGATTCATTCAAACCTATCAAGAATGTTTATGAGTTTTTCTGAGCCAACTGAAGGCAATTGCTGGGACGCAAACTCTCAATGAATTGAGAAAATGCTGCAGAGAATGGCAGTTTTGCAGCTTATTTAAAAACTACCAAAGGGAAAGACTCATATTTCTTTTACCTTGGTGGGAACAGGATAGTTAACAATTAACATTTACGGCACCTAAAGGTGGTATCGGGGGGAAAACAAGATAACAACGTATGTGTGTGTGTGTGTGTGTGTGTGGGGGTGGGTTCCTAGTCTTGCCCTGAGGGATCTGGAAAAGGAGATTACTCTGTCATTTCAAAGCTATGTTATCTTAGATGCAATATATATATATATGCTCTCAGATAAAGATTGACCTTTGTCAAGGAAACTACAGGCCTAGGATGTGACTACTTGCCATGACTGGCTTTGAGTTGGGAATTTTTATGTTCAGACCATCCTATGTGGTTACTTTTGGTCTCTGAGTTTGTAAGGCCACCATGCAGGACTCCCCGAGCTTG
>NW_006296974.1:496814-509078 GCF_000327345.1 Myotis davidii | reverse complement strand
GCTGAGGTATCTGCCCTTGACTTGTATCAAACCCCGGATCTTTCAGTTCATAGCCGATGCTCTAACCACTGGGCAAAACCTAGCTAGGGCCAGAGTTTTAATAATGGGATCAGATGAAAAACATGTTAATAGACTGACAAAATACTTTGCTCCTATGTTACTGGCCTGTTTTGTCTTTGAAAAAAGAATACTAACTGTTGACATAAGATTCATTCAAACCTATCAAGAATGTTTATGAGTTTTTCTGAGCCAACTGAAGGCAATTGCTGGGACGCAAACTCTCAATGAATTGAGAAAATGCTGCAGAGAATGGCAGTTTTGCAGCTTATTTTATACATTAGAATCAAAGGAGGAGATGTAAGGAAGGTCACATGACATCCATTGGTGAAAGAGTAAGGGGATGGGAGAAAGCAAAGCAAGGAAATCTCTGGGGCTGGGTAAAAAGTAAAACAGAGAGACACATACTTTCACATTGGTGAGTACAAGATAGCTCAGAAATAACATGTATAGCACATAGAGAAGGTATTTGGAAAACAAGATAAAAATGAGGGGCTCAGTGGTCTCCTGCTCTGGTGGGTAGGTGTGCCCTGAGGGGTCTGGAAAAGGAGGTTATTGTGACATTTCAAAGGTATGTTATCTTAAATGACAAAAAAAATTTATTTCAGACCATCCTTTGTGGTAACTTTAGGTCTCTGAGTTTGTAAGGCCACCATGCAGGCCTCCCCGAGCTTGTCAGGTTGAGTATGTGGCACCTTTTTTGTCTACATGACCATAGGGAGATATTTGTCCTTAGATAATTCAGGAGGAAATTTACTCCACCAGCAGCTTTCACTGTCTGAGAATGAAATGAATTGAAGGCACACTATGGTTTCACTACAGGACCAACCGACTTCCTCACTTCAGAGCTAGCTGCAGGCTTGTAGCAGAGTGAAATGCGGTCTCTGACTCCATCATGTTCGAGCCTGTGTGGTTCCCACAGTCTTCAGGCTAACAGCTCCTGCTTTGTCTTGCACAGAGACATGCTAATCATTAGGGAAATTCTTCTGAGGGCTCCTCACACTTCCCCTCCCCTTGTCATAAAGGCAGCCCGAACTCTACTTTTTAAAAATGAACTTGAGGTGCCACGAAGGCTCTCATCTTCTCTGTTGGCACCTTCCGATTCATGAACCTTTCCTTACTCCAAACTCTGACTTTTGAGTTTTGGTTTTTTGAAGCAAAACTGAAACTTTGAAGCAGTGACATGCTGGGCAGAGGAAATCTCTCATCAACATCCAGCTGAAGCTCAAGGCATTAATTTTTTGCTTCCATAGTTTTGCCTTTTTCTGGAATGTCGTCTAGTTGGAATCATACAGTGTGGATGGGTGTTCCACAGTTGGTTTACCCATTCACCTACTGAAGAGGAGAGAGAAAGAATATGTGTACAGTTAGGTTGTTGTGTGTATAACAATCTTGGTTGCTTCCAAGTTTGAACAATTACGACTAAAGCTGCTATAAACATTCATGTACAGGTTTTTTATGTGGACACAAATGAGTTTTCAACTCTTTTGGGAAAAACCAAGGAGCACCACTGTTGGATCATATGGTAAGGGTATGTTTAGTTTTGTAAGAAACTGCTGAACTGTCTTCCCATTTTGCATTCCCAGTGGCAATGAATGAGAATTCTTGTTGCTCCGTATCCTTGTCCGCATTTAGTGTTGTCAGTGTTTTGGATTTTAGCAATTCTAGAAGATAAATACTGGTATCTCATTATTGCTTTAGTTTGAGTTCCCTATGACATATGGTGTTGAGCATCTTTTCATATACTTATTTTCCATTTGTGTTCATTAAAGTCCTAAGGGATAAACTCTTTGAGTACTTTTCAGAAAAATCTCTCTTGCAGAGGGACTTCCTGTAAAGTACCTCTTCCAGAGAAATACTCTCCAATTTCACCTTTCCTCAGTCCTCAGGGCTCTTCTTTGGTGAGTTACCAGGCAGATTTTTGTATGCATAACACTTTGAAGAAAGTATTTTCTGAAGTATTTTCTTAGTGCATATGTTTAAAACATGACATTTTAGACCATTTATGAGAGACTGGAAGATAAAATTTCACCTACCCCATGAGTCCTTTGATGTGGATCCTGTCACTGTGATTCCCATCATGAGCTACTTCAAACACTTTCCACCAGTTCCTCCAGGCCATCCTCCTGATTTTATCCACTCCCCCGACCCCACCGTCCTTCCCCCACCTCTAGCCCTTTAAACTCTGATTTAGCGTTTTAATACACACATTTACAAAATGTTAGAGTCCTCCATTGTAATTCCCTAACTTTTTCTGATCCACTGTATTGATACATCTCAATTGTTTCTTTTCTGGCCAAGATAATTGGAGGAATTTGTGGACTTATGTTTACTACAAATTCATATCTTGCAAGTTAAACCAGGTCTCATTGCTATATTGTGTAAACTACAAGCCTAGGATGTGACTACTCTCCATGACCGGCTTTTAGTTGGGAATTTTTATGTTCAGACCATCCTATGTCGTTACTTTTGGCCTCTGAGTTTGTAAGGCCCCATTGGGCGACACCAAGACCAGGCCAGCCCCATCCTTATCAAGCCCCACCGGGCGGGAGACTCAAACTCATGTCCTGGTGCCAGGGCGGGGGGGCACGGCCTCAGGGGGGCGCAGCCTCAGGTCCCTGCTGATCGGTCGTTATGGCATCATGGTGTGATGACCATTTGCATATTGGCCTTTTATTATTAGGATTTCTTTGGAATTGCCCGCAACCCAGGTACATGCCCCCAACCGGAATCGAACCCAGGACCCCTCAGTCCGCAGGCCGACGCTCTATCCACCGAGCCAAACCGGCTTCGGCCATAGTTTTTTTTTAAACTATAGTCCAGCCCTCCAACGGTCTGAGGGACAGTGAACTGGCCCCCTGTTTAAAAAGTTTGAGGACCCCTGTCCTACAGAATGAAGAACATGGGTTGTCTAAGAGAGTAAAACTAATCTGAAGGAAGATGTCTATTTTGCATTTTTGTACGTAAAATTTGAGAACAGTAACTCTTTTATTTATACAAGCACTTTAAAAATATATTGTTATTGATTTCAGAGAGGAAGGGAGAGGGAGAGAGAGACAGAATGATGAGAGAGAATTATTGAATGGCTGCCTTCTGCACATGCTACACTGGGGATCAAGCCCGTAACCTGGGCATGTGCCCTGACTGGGAATCAAACTGTGACCTCCTGGTTCATAGGTCGATGCTCAACCATTGAGCCACACCAGCTGGGCTATATAATTACTTTTTTTCTCTTGATGGACCTACTTTGAGGTTCCTATGTTTACAATAGGAACCTTATTTATTTGAATAAAAATCTACATAGTATCAAAAAGGCATTCCATATACTTTACTAAGTGCTTGTGATATGCTAAGATAATCAGACATGATCTAGACCTAAAAAATTCATGTTCTACTAGGATAGATAAGACATGTATGCATATAATTATAATACAAGATTTAAAGAGTTACTATAAGATTTAAAGTGCCGAACGTCATTAGAAGGTACAGATAAGCTACTGTGGGAATTGAGAAACTAGGAAGATTGCTTTCAACTTCAGGAATCAAAAAAAGATTGTGGAGAACATGTCATTTGAATGGAATGATGAAAACTTGGTAGGACTTGCTAGGAATATAAATCAGGATAGACTAGGTTATGCTACACACACATAAAAAAATCCCAAATTTTTAGTGGATTAACACAAATTAATTTCTCATGCCAGCAACATGTCAATACAGGTTGGCAGAGCAACTATGCCCTTCATAGTCACTTGGGAGCCCAAACAAACGTGGTTTTATTTCAACATATGTGGTCCAAGGCCCTGCAGCCGGAATGACACGTTGCAGAATGGCTTTTAAAACCATATTTGGATACTGACCCATATCACTCCATCTTACACCCCACAAATTACACAGTTAAACCGAGCTTTAAGAAGCCAGGGGGTATCAGGCTACCATACCTCAAGGGCCTCTCTGATATTTGGAGCAGCACAGAGGAATCCTTGGAGAGAGAGTGTATAAAATTTGTACAGGGGAAACGAAGTAATAGTTTGAAAGTAGTAATTGTACTAATAGTAATTAATAGCTAATAGGTTTAAAACTGTTTTTTTTTTTCTTTTTTGCTGTTCCTAATAGACATTTTTGGAGAAAAAGTTTTAGTTTTACAGAAAAATCGAGTGGAAAAGTTCCCGGATGTCCCCTCATTTATGCCCCCACACCCACCTGCTTACCTTGTTATTAACATCTTCCATTAGTGTAGTACTGGTGCATTTGTAACAATTGATTAGCCAGTACTGATACATCACTATTAACTGAACTCCATAGTTTAGTTGGATTTACTCTTCTGTTATATATTTCTATGGGTTTTGAAAACTGTATGATGACATGTATCCACTGTGACAGTTTCATTCAGAATTGTTGCCCTGCCCTGAAATCCCCTGTACTGCACCTACTTAGCCTTCCCTCTCTCCTGCTAAACCTCTGGCAACCACGCCTCGGTATCTATACTGGCCTTTTCAAACTGGCTTCTTTTACTTAGTAATATGCACTTAAGGATTCTTCATGTTTTTTTATGGCTTAATAGCTCATTTCCTTTTTACATTTAGGTCCACAGCAAAGTTGAGTGGACAGTGCAGAGTCCCCATATACCCTCTACCCTTGCAGATGCACAATTTCTTCCAGTAAGGACATCCCACGCTTCAGTGGTACATTTGTTACAATCGATGAACCTACACTGACACATCATTATCATCCCAAGTCCATAGTTTACATTAGGGTCCATTCTTTTGTTAAAAAAAAGATTTTTTAAAAAAAATAGATTTTTAGAGAGGAAGAAAGAGGGAGAGAGAGAAACATTGATATGAGAGTAAAACATCAGTCAGCTGCCTCCTACATGCCTCCTCCTGGGGATCGAGCCCAAAACTTGTGCCCTGACCAGGAATCCAACCAGCAACCTTTCAGTGCATGAGACAACACCCAACCAACTGAGCCACACTAGTCAGAGCTAGCTATTATACACTCTATAGCAGCGGTTCTCAACCTGTGGGTCGCGACCCCTTTGGGGGTCGAACGACCCTTTCACAGGGGTCGCCTAAGACCATCGGAAAACACATATATAATTACATGTTGTTTTTGAGATTAATCACTATGCTTTAATTATGTTCAATTTATAACAATGAAATTGGGGGTCACCACAACATGAGGAACTGTATTAAAGGGTCACAGCATTAGGAAGGTTGAGAACCACTGCTCTATAGGATTTAACATATGTATAATGATGTGTTCCCACCATTACAGTGTCACACAAAATAGTTTCACTGCCCTTACAATCCACTATTCTCCCCTCCCTCCCTTCCCCCGAACTCCTGGCAACCACAGATCTCTGCACTTAACAAGAAGAGACAGCAGCCTGACCAGTTTGGCTCAGTAGATAGAGCGTCGGCCTGTGGACTGAAGGGTCCCGGGTTCGATTCCAGTCAAGGGCATGTACCTTGGTTGCGGGCATATCCCCAGTGGGGGGTGTGCAGGAGGCAGCTGATCAATGTTTCTCTCTCATCGATGTTTCTAACTCTCTATCCCTCTCCCTTCCTCTCTATAAAAAATCAATAAAATATATATTAAAATAAAAAAAAGAAGAGACAGCAACAACTTGGAACAATTGCCTCTTGTGGGGTATGGGGCAGAATAGGGCAGTGTTCTGTGGCAAATGGGTGGGGACATTACCTAGCGAGTTTAGGACGAGAATGTAAGAGGGGGACAGCTGAAGCCTGAGGAGAGAATATTAGAGAGCAAGATAGCCTCCATTTGAGATAGCGCCTGAAGACCTGAACTGGGAGTCTTTGTCCTGTCTGCTCACCTCACCTTTCCCCATGTGGTCTCAGGGAGAAGGTTACTAAGATAGGGTCATGACTACTGGGTATGATTTTGCAATACTTACCTAACTTTTTTGGTTAGTACCCGTTGGTAAGTACCAGTGTTCAAGGGGAGTTTGGACTCCGGAAGATGGAGGTGGATCTGTTTGAGAAAGAAAACAAACATCCTGATCAATTGGTGGGCTCTGGAGGAGATGGATCTAAGAGAGACACAGGCCAGATTCTCCCCCACAACTAAGCTAAGGGGAAGTGTACAGACCAGCAGAGGCCTCCCTCATCACAAGAGACAAGGTGTCGACTTTGCCTTGGTCTCCCCTTGAGTGCTAGCAAAGCTCATGCACGTAGTAGGGCAGGAAGGGGTTCTGGAGACACCCGGGTCATGTGACATGGAGTAGCCTTTTTAAAAGGATTTGTAGGTGTGGGGAACCTTATGGCACTGAGTGCTCCTCCCACAAATGCTAAGTTCTGGGGAAAGTAACTCTTTTTGGCCTCTGACCTTAAGGATCTTATAGTCTACTGGGGAAGGCAACTGTGGAGAGATCATTCATTTCATTTCAATTAGATTGCAGCAAAGACCATGGATTGAGTCCAGTTAGTTCATCATGGAAGAGATGATAAGAATCTGAACAGATGCAGTGGCAGGAAGGACGAACTCGGAGAGTCTGAGAGACGTTTCTGACGTAGTTTCAAACAGATTTGATAGACAGTCGGGTGCGGTGGGAAAGGAGGCAGCGTGTGGCGGGAAGAAGCTCTTGGGCTCCTGGTAGATCATTCTGACTTCATCACTTATTTAACAAAAACAAAGGTGCAGGCTAAACGTCAGTGTTGTCAAAGTGAAAGGAAGAACCGAGAAGCTCCTCTGACTGGCTTTTGTCATCTGCTCCACATGGTTATATTGATTGAATTGACAGCTGGACTATTTTAAACCTGGGGCCTTTCATGTTCCCAGGCAAGCCAGTGTGGAATTCACTTCCAAGGAGTGTCCAAGCTGCCCCTGAGGGCAGATCCTAGACCAGTGATGGCAAACCTTTTGAGCTCGGCGTATCAGCATTTTGAAAAACCCTAACTTAACTGTGGTGCTGTGTCACATATAGAAATTTTTTGATCTTTGCAACCATAGTAAAACAAAGACATATTTTTGATATTTATTTTATATATTTAAATGCCATTTAACAAAGAAAAATCAACCAAAAAATGAGTTCGCGTGTCACCTCTGACATGCGTGTCATAGGTTTGCCATCACTGCCCCAGACTATCACAACCAAAGAGAAGACTGCATAGGTAGGGTGGGGCGAGGGTCAGGGAGCAACTGCAGCTGTAGCATCAGGGCCTTAAGTATGCTGTGTCCTGAATGAGGGTGTTGTTTTGCCTTTTTGGACGGGTGTGTGTATGTGTTGGACAGTTTGGAGAGTCTGGCAGTACTAGAAAGGGTGGGGCAGGGAACTCACCTCAGGGAAGGGAAGGAACAAAGAACAAGAAGGGCAGAGTAACTTGTCCAACACCAACAGCAAATACACCATTTTCCTCTTACAAAAACGAAACAAATGTGAAGATGAAGAAACTGTGTTCAGTAGGACAGTGAAGAGGTAGAGAATATGGGCTCCCGAGTTAGACTGGCTGGACTGACCCCTACTAGCCCCGACGGCCTGGGCCGGTTAACCAAGCTGTCTGAATGCTTAGCAAGAGCCTGGCACATAGTAAGTGCTTAGTAAATATTAGTGTCTGCCATTCTAAGTAATTGGGGCAGGAAAGGGAAATAGAAATTATTTTTCTGAACCTGAACAGGAAATTCAATTAGATTGCAGAAAAGCCCATGGATTGAGTCCAGTTAGTTCAACTTTTATTTTTTTATAATATATTTTATTGATTTTTTACAGAGAGAAAGGGAGAGGGATAGAGAGTTAGAAACATCGATGAGAGAGAAGCATCGATCAGCTGCCTCCTGCACACCCCCTACTGGGGATGTCCCTGCAACCAAGGTACATGCCCTTGTCCAGAATCGACCCTGGGACTCTTCAGTCCCCAGGCCGATGCTCTATCCAGTGGGCCAAACTGGCCAGGGCAGTTAGTTCAACTTTTAAAACAGCAATTGAATATAACTCCAAAACACGAGCCACAAAAGAAAAAGGAGATACACTGGACATCATCAAAATTACACCTTTGTGCTTCCTCCAAGGACATCATCAAGAAAGTGAAAAGACAATCCACTAAATGGGAGAAAATTACTGCAAACCATATCCTATATAATAAAACCCTAATATGCAAATTGATCTAACAGGGGCACCACCAGCAGAACGACTGGTCGCTATGAGGCGCACTGTCTCCCCACCCCCAGAGAGGGAAGTGACCAGTGGTGGCGATCAGGGGCTGGGGCCAGTGAGCAGGTGGAACCAGGCTGCCTTCCAAGGTGGATGCCAGTGGGTCCCCCCCACCAATTTCCCTGCCTGCCGGTTGCCCCACAGATTGACCTTGATCACCAACCAGGCCTAGGAACCTACCCTATATATTGGAAACAGTCTCTTAGATTTAAAAAAAAATTAAAATCTGGCAAGGCTACTCTAACCCTGAAAAAACAGGATGATGCAGCGATGACATGCATGGACTCTGGCTTGCACATTTTGTGGTCAGCCCTGATTCTGACACTTATAACTGTGTGACAAAGCCAATTACTTAATTTCTCTCTGCTTCAGTTTTTCCACCCATAAGATGGGGAAAATGGTACTACTGCCTCAGAAGGATCATGTTATGTACTAATTTTTATAATCAGGGCAAAAGAAATGTAGCTGCCCATACAACACGAAGATGCCTTTCACCTGTATGAAAAGTATAGTCACTGGTGCATGCATCATCCTGGATTGTGAGAGGGATGCCCTACTGCCAGTTTAGGCCCAATTCCCAGGGGTCAGGCCTAAACTGGCAGTCAGACATCCCCCGGGGGCGCAGGCTGGGCTGAGGCATCCCCCTTCCCCGGGCACGAATTTCATGTGCTGGGCCTCTAGTATCTAATAAAGACATATCTAAAATATATAAAGAACTCATAATTTAACTAGAGGCCTGGGGCACAAAATTGTGCATGGGTATGGTCCCTGGCTCGAAGCATGAGTGTCTGGAGTGAAAGGGCAGGTCCCAGCTGATCTCTGGGCCCTGGGCAGCACCTGGGCCCCCGCACCCCCATGCACCTCCCTCCACCTGAGTCACAGCGCCCGAGTCCCCATGTGGAGATGCGGTGAGTGCAGCGTACACTGCAGGCCAGGGTGCAGTGTGGGCCTCTGGGCTGCCCAGCAGCACCACATGGAAGCCGGGCGGGCAGTGTGCTCTCTCCTGGCCAGTCTCACAGTCCAGCTCCTGCATGAACCCATGGGGAGCCTGACCGGCCCCTGCAGTCCTGGCAGCTGCAGCCTAGCTCACCCGAAAGAAGCCACATGGGTGCTGGGTGGGCTCCTAGCAGGTGCCCAGTACCTGAGCTCGGGGGATTCCCCAGCATGCAAGCCCTGAGAGGGGGCAAGCCAGGCTGAGGGACCCCCGCTTCCAGTGGCATGAATGTCATGCACCGGGCCTCTAGTATAGGATAATAAAAAGATATAATTTGAGAATTTTTCCAATGGACAAAGGACCTTAATAGATATTTCTTCAAAGCCAGGTAGCTGGTGAGAGGTTGCAGCTCCCTGCCCAGGTGCCACGTTGCTTACACCAGTCATGTTCAGTGCTGCCCCCTGGTGGTCAGCACACATTATAGCAAGTAGCCGAACTCCCAGCCTTCTGGTCGAACTCCTGGTTGAACAACCATCCAAGGGGACAATTTGCATATTAGGCTTTTATTATCCTATATAATAAAAGGGTAATATGCAAATCGATCAAATGTCAGAATGACCAGTCGCTATGGTTTGCACTGACCACCAGGGGGCAGACGTTCAATGCAGGAGCTGCCCCCTGGTGGTCAATGTGCTCCCACAGGGGGGGCACTGCTCAGCCACAAGCTGGGCTGACAGCTGGCGAGCACAGCAGTGTGCCTCTGCCACAGTGCTAAGGATGTCCGACATCCATTAGTCAGGCATCTGCCAAGGGAGGGCTCCTAGACTGCTATGAAAGGGTGCAGGCCGGGCTGAGGGACCACCCCTTGTCCCCCCCCCCCCGGGGCAAGCCAGGCTGAGGGACCCCCGCTTCCAGTGCATGAAATGTCATGCACCGGGCCTCTAGTATAGGATAATAAAAAGATATAATTTGAGAATTTTTCCAATGGACAAAGGACCTTAATAGATATTTCTTCAAAGCAGACATACAGATGGCCAATAAACATATGAAAAGATGCTCAACATCTTTAGCAAATCAAAACTGCAGTCAGATACCACTTCATAGACATTACCATGGCCAGGATGTGGAGAAAGAGAAATGAAACCCTTGCAAAACTGCTGGTAGGAATGTGAAATAGTGTAGCCACTTTGCAAAAACAGTCTGGCATTTCCTGAAAACATTAAACAGAGAAATGTGGCCAGTGTAGCTCAGTGGTTGAGGATTGACCCATGAATCAAGAGGTCACCGTTCAATTCCTGGTTAGGGCATATGCCCCAGTTTCAGGCTCAATCCCCAGTAGGCAGTGTGCAGGAGGCAGCTGATTGATGTTCCTCTCTCATTGATGTTTCTATCTCTCTCTGTCTCTGCCTCTCCTTTCCTCTCTCAAATCAATATAAACAAATACTTTTTAAAAAGGGTTAAATAGAGATACCATATGACACCGCAGTTCTACTTCTAGGTATATACCCAAGAGATGTGAAAACAAATGTCTACACAAAACTTGTACATGGATGTTCAGTAGCTGTAGTATATATAAGGCCAAAAAGTCCCAAACTTTTAAATAGCCCAAATGTCTACCACCTAATGAATGGATAAGGAAATGTGGTCTAGCCATACAATGAAGTACCATTTGGCAATAGAGAGAAATGGAGCACTGATGTGTGCTGCCACATGGATGAGCCAAACAAAGAAAGACCACATTTTGTATAATTCTATTTCTATGGAATGTCCAGAGTAGGCAAACCAATAGAGACAAATGGTAGACCAGGCATCCACTGGCGGTCTTGAAAGGTATCTTCTGCAGGTAAGGGGAGACTCTTGCACTGTGGAAATAACAGTGTGCAACTCTGAGTCTCCGTTATGAAGAACACTTCAGCTTCCATCTTCGTATCTGTTGGATCCCTCAGGGGAAACGACCCTCAAACAGCCTTGTGGAGAGATCTTGTGTGGGGAGGAACTGAGGCCTCCTATGAAGAGCCAGCACCGACATTCGGCCACATGAGTGGGTCTTGGAAGACACTTGGAAGTGAGTGTTTGGAACTGTCTTGGGAGCAGACCTCCCAGCCTCCGTCATGTCTTTGATAACTGCAACCCTGCTGACAGCTGGACTGTAGCCTCCTGAGAGACCTCAGGGCCAAACTGCCAGCTCAGCTGCTCTAGCGTTTCTGACTCACAGTAATTGTAAGAAATGTAAATGTTTATTGTTCTTTTATTCCACTAAGTATTGGGACAATTTGTTATGCAGCAGTAGGTAATTGATACAACCCCTTGAGTTTCAGGAAGTCTCCCTACAGAAGAAGAATCTGAGAGACACCTGCATATTAAAAATTGGAAAGGAAGCAATATGTTCCTGAACTTCTGGGTCCCAAGGAAAGAAGCAACTCTTGGTGAGAAAGGCACATCCAAACATTAGCCATTTTGAATGCATGGTATCCAATAGAGTCTTCCATGTTTTTGGTGTGGCCAGAAATTTGGGGTTTCAAAATGTGATTGGAAGAGAGGAAGGGGGGGGGAGCGGTGGCAGAGAGGCAACCTTCTTGACTATAATAAGGAAGACTACAGAAAATAACTTAGAGTAGTTAAACTCAGCAGTGGGCATAGCAACGGAAAATTTTGCAAGGAGTTAGACGACTCTGCAACACTATTTGCTAATAATTTATTTCATTAAAACAAAAAACACATATCCTTGGTAACGTTCCAATTCTCTACAAGCTCATTCATGGCAAGTCTTTCTCTGGGAAAAGAGATCATTAAATCTTTCCAAAGCCTTTGCTCCTAAATGAGGTAGTAGTTAGGGCTGTGAACAGTATTCTTGTTCCCTTTCCTTCCTGGCATATGGCGGGTTGTACTTGACCGCCCACTTGAAGGTCTCACCATGTGACTTGCTTTGGCCAATGAAATGTGAGCAGAAGCTTGAAAAGTCAGGATGCTTCATCTTATCTGTTTCCATCTTATCTTTTTCAACGAGCCATGTTCCTGCTAGTGTCTGGCCCAGGGTCCAGTGTGAGGATGATAATGGTGTGGAATAGAGCCTCCAGCTTGAGCATGAATCAGAAATAAATCTTCA
>NW_006296974.1:489437-495462 GCF_000327345.1 Myotis davidii | reverse complement strand
GGGCTGCAGATTCCCCTTCCCTTTTTTTTGGAGTGTGGAAGTGCCTTGATAAGGCTCAGCTGTGAAGGATGCAAGCGCTATGGGGCCTTGAGCCTTCTCTTATAAGTTCTGGGTCTGTCTGACCCGGCTGCAGTTAGGTTAATTACTGGTTGCAAATGGCCGGGGCATTCATATGCAAAAGCCTCTGCGGCAGCCTGGGTGGGGCGGGGTCTCAGGGAATCAACGGGCGGAGCAAGCAGATATGGCGGAGCCTCAGCCCTGCCCTAAGGAGACGCGCGTCTCAGTGTCCCGGTAGCGGCTGCAAACACCTCTGAGGGAAAGCCGCCCTCAAGATCGCCCGCTGCCAGACAGTCCAGTTTCTCCCCGCATGAGTCCTGGGTCCCCAGAGATTTCCCAGAACTGGAGTTCAGAGCCGTCGGGAGCTTGTGACTCCCTAAGGATTCAAAAAGACAGCCGCGTCCTCAGGTGCCAGCCCCTTTCCGCGCGCACGAGCCCCCTACCTCTGCGCATAAATCTTCAAATTTAAGTTGCTAAACTGTTGGGGTAAACTGTACTCTCAGCATAATCTAGCCTATCTTGGCTGAAATGGGAATAAGTAACTGAGGTTCATGTTTACCAGTCCTGCCTCCTCAGATGCTGGCTCAGCAGCTTTCAACTGGCTAAGAAGAGGAACTACATATGTCTTGCTGGGAGCCAGGTGCCTTCCACCCTCCATCTCAGTGCATTGTCATCATAAACCTGAGGGCAGGTGTTATCAATCCTATTTAACCTATAAGGAACCTGAGAAATGAAGTGACAAGCAGCAGAGCTGGGACAGGAAGCCAGGTTTTCTGAGCATAAAACACAAGCAGAGTCACGGAGCTGTCCTGGGGCCTCCTATTACTGATTATGACCAAGGTAATTTTAGCCTCCTTGATAACTCAGCTGTGACCTCTCCATGCGTAGTCACTTTTGTATCCTCCTCCTAGCCTCTGCTTTTCTATTTTCTCCATGAATCTGAGCTGTGGGAAGTTTTACCTCATCACATTCCATCACTTAAAGGTAATTGTCACCCTCCCACTTAATGGTGAGAAAATAAATACAGTTGACTCTTGAACAACAGGAGGGTTAGGGGTGCCGACCCCCATGCAGTGGAATTTCCGAGTATAACTTTCGACTCCTCTAAAACTTAACTACAGTGTCCCTTGGGATCTCTAGGGGATTAGTTCCAGGACCCGCCCCCCCTTACCCCTCTCTTTAGATACCAAAATCCAAGAATGCTCAAGTCTCTTATACTAGTATAGAATGGCGTAGAACAATGAACACAGTTGGCCTTCCACATTTGCAGATTGAAAATACTGGGTTTTTTTGTTGTTGAATTCCACAGATACAAAACTCGGGGCTACTGAGGGCTGATGTACATTTATGGGAAAAATCCAAGTATAAGTGGAACTGCACAGTTCAAATCTGTGTTGTTCAAGGTTCAAGTGTATTTGGCATGCAGCCCACAAAAGGTATGCTAACAATTTTAGATACATTGAAAATTTTTTTTAAATTTTATTTTTCAATTACAGTTTAAACTCAATATTATTTTGTATTAGTTTTAGGTGTACAACGTAGTGGCTAGACATCATATACTTTACAAGTGTTCTCCCCAATATTTTCAATACCTACCTGGCACCAACATAGTTATTACAGTACTAGAGGCCCGATGCATGAATTTGTGCATGGGTGGGGGTCCCTCGAGTTGGCCTGCGGGGATCGAGCCGAAACTGGCAGTCCAACGCTGTCTGCTGCTCCTGCCTGTCATTCCCACTCATCCTGGCCCCGCTGGGCCTGCTGCAGGCTCACGCCCAGTCAGTCCTGATCAGGAGAGGCTCACATCACTGCAGCGGCGCATGCCAGCTGTGAGCCCTGCACCCGACGCCCATCCCGAGGGAGTTGGGGGGTGGGCTGGGGTGCAATCAGCCCTCCAGGCAGGTGGTGGGACACCCTTGCCCGTCAGGATTCAGATCCATCCCACTGACATTCACGCCAGTTGTCAGGAGCCACCTGGCAGCCACTTTTATATCATTTATTCCTGAGCCACAGTGCCTGAGGACGACTTCCAAGAGGCCGGCAGCGCTATTAGGATTGTGCCCTGGGTGCTGGTCCGTCAGTGCCTGGCCCATTCTCCAGATATTGGACCTGCAGGACTACTGAGGGAGTGAGTGGCCGCCGACCAGCAGGACGGGTCAGCCAGCTGAGCGGCTCTCCCGCTGTGGGAGCACACTGACCAGCAGAGGGCAGCTCCTGCGTTGAGTGTCTGCCCTCTGGTGGTCAGTGTGCGTCATAGCGACTGGTCATTCGGTTGCTTAGGCTTTTATATACATAGACTAGAGGCCTGATGCACGAAATTCGTGCAAGAGTAAGCCATCGCAGCCTCAGCGGCTGCCTTGATCCACAGCTGCAGCCCCGGCTTCATCTGGAGGGTCCTGGTCTAATTAGCATATTATGATTTTATTATTATAGATTATTGATTGTATTCCCTATACTGTACTTTACATCTCTGTGACTGATTTGTAACTACCAGTTTGTACTTCTTAATCTTTTCATCTGTTCCACCCAGTCCCCCAACCCTCTCCCCTCTGGCAACAATGTCTATTCTCTGCAGCTACGAGTCTGTTTCAATTTTGTTCATTAAGTTATTTTGTTCTTTAGATTCCACATATAAGTGAAATCATATGATATTTGTCTTTCTCTGACTGACCTATTTCACTTAGCATAATACCCTCTAGGTCCAATCCATGTTTTTGCAAGATTAGATTCTATTTATGGCCGAGTAATGTTTCATTGTATATGTGTACCACCACTTTTTTTTCCCACTCATCTATTCATGAAAAAATAAGGCCCTTTTATTACTTATTTATCACTTCTTGCACCTCTCCTTTGATTTCATATGGTCAGTAGAAAGCATTCTGCTCAATGAAGCAATTGATATTAAGGAATGAGTGACTGATAGACAACCCTCTAAGCAGGCTGTCTGTACTTTATTTTTATTTAATTTTTATTAATTTTCACCCAAGGATATTTTTCTATTGATTTTTAAAGAGAATGGAAGTGAGGAAGGTCGGGGGAGAGCGAGAAAGAGATAGATAGAGAGAGATCAATTAATTGCCTCCTACACTCACCCCAACTGGGCAGGGGAACGAACCTGCAACCCAGGTACATGTGCTTGACTGGGAATTGAACCCTTGACCTTTTGGTACACAGGCCTATGCTCTAACCACTGGCCAAAGCATTTTAAAACTTATTAACCTGCACCAGAGGAGTATGGATGAGATATTTTTTTTTTGAATTGAGGGGAGGGTGGTAGTAAATTTTCTCATGCTTAGTGTTATGAGATGAACTGTGTTCTCCCAAAATTCATATGTTGAAGCCCTGACCCTCGTACCTCAGATCATGACTGTATTTGGAGATAAGGTCTTTAATGTGGTAATAAAGGTAAAATGAGGTCATTGGGGGCAGGTCTTAATCCAACATGACTGGAGTACTTAAACAGACATGCACAGAGAGAAGATAATGTAAAGTCAGAGAGCAGATGGCCAGCTACCAGCCATGGATAAAATCCTCAGAAGAAACCAATCTTGACAATACCAATCTTGGACTTCTAGCCTCCAAAACTGTAAAGAAACAAATTTCTGCTGTTTAAGCACCCTGTCTGTGGTACTTAGTTATGACAGCTCTAGAAAATTAATACATACACTTACTCTTGTCATGGACCTTTTGCAGATTAAAATTCCTGGGGCCACATCCTAGATAAATTCCCTGAATTCCCTGTTCTTCTTTTTTATCCCTATGGCAAACCCAGCCTTCAGGTGATGGGTTCACAATGGGGGAAAAAAATGAACATTTATTGAGTTCTACACATGCCAGGCATTTAATCATCATGCTAATTTATAGGGGGTTATTATTACAGATCAGGAACTTGAGGGTCAGGGAGGTTACATAAATTAACTAAAGTAATTTTTCATAGAAATTTCATTTCTAGTGGAAAAAGAAGACACCAGACAAGCCTTACAAATGAGAGAGACAGATGTTATGAGAAAAACGCTCAGGTTACCTGGGGGTATTTAGCAAAGGCATATAATTTAGTATAAGAAAACAAGGTAGGCCTTTTGGAGGAATTGATGTACTTATTGAGACTTGAAGACTCACGTAGCAGTTGGCCAAGAAGAAGTGTGTAAAGCTTCCTTCACTCAGGCTGGCTCCAGTTCAGATAATGTCTCCCTTCCTCTCTTTCTCCCAAACACCTGGCCATAGGCAAGTTGTTCAGGTAGAGCAGTGGGCAATAACCAGCGAGCTTTTTCTGTACTGTCTTGTCTAGATGAGCTATATGGGGGCATTTACCTCTGAAGGGATAAGCCTGGGAGCTCCCCATCTCAGTGGGTGACTTTAGGGCACTTCCTCTCCCCTTCTCTTCAGTCTGTGACTGAACAACACAGGGGGTTGGCTTACCAAAAGTCTTTTCCCATATCCTTGTGTACTATACAAGCCAGAAAATGAAAATATTTATTTACCCAGAATCCCTTGCTGGAATAGTTAGTCATGTGACCCAGTTGTAATCAATAAACAGAAACTACTGGGTGGATTTCGGGAAAGAACTTCTTTAAAGGGATTCACCTGGCACTCCCCCTGCCCCCTTTCCTCATGTCCACTTCCTCCTACTTGCCTTGAATCTAAACGAATGAACTAGAAGTGCAGCAGCCACCTGGTCACCACAGGGAGGAGAGGCTAAGGATGTTGAATCTTAAAGGAAGAACCTGGTTCTCTCATGGCAGCATGTTGGTCCTGCTTATGCCCTGATTTAACTGTTCTAAGAAGCTACTGAATCTCTCACTCTTAGGTTTTTTAAAGAAATTCACATTTTATGTTATTTTTAGTTTTTTAATTACAGTTGACATTAAATATTATTTTATATTCATTTCAGCTGTATAACATAATGGTTAGACAATCATATACTTTATGAAGTGATCCCCGATATTTCTAATACCCACCGGAAACCATACATAGTTATTATAATATTATTGACTCTATTCCCTATGCTGTATTTTAAAACCCCATAACTATTTATTATTATTTGTTTCTCCCGGTTGTTTTTATTTGCTACTAAATATATCTTTAATTTATTCATTGTCCTATGACTCTGGTAACAAAAAATTTTATTACCAGAGCTTAAAATTTTATATCTTGTGGCCCGGCTGGTGTGGCTCAATGATTGGCATTGACCTATGAACCAGGAAGTATGGTTTGATTCCCAGTCAGTTCACATGCCCAAGCTGGGGGCTCAATCCCCCATAGCGGGTGTGCAGGAGGCACCTGGTAGTTGATTCTTATCATTGATGTTTCTATCTCTCACTCACTTTCCCTTCTTCTCTGAGGTCAATAAAAGAATATTTTTTAAAAATGTATACCTTGGTGTGGAAGAATGCAGCTGTTTCCTATATTCTGCTTCATATGAGAATATACCTGGTTGGAAAACTCCAGGTATTACCACAAACTGAACTGAGTCACACTTGTTTTTAGACTATTGTCCACAGGGTTGCAAAGCCAGCTACCCTTTGAAGTGCCCTGATTTAAACACTTGCTGTTCTAATGTTCTAGTGCTTCATGTTAAAACAGGCAAGAAGTATTTAGGGAGTGGCTCCTCCCATTGTCTGAACACAATAAAAATGGTGCAGATTAATTTTTTAAAAATCATAGCTGAAGGACAAATGGAAAAGGAAAAAGTGAAGAGAAAAAACAAAGGCAAAAGTATAAAAGCTAGTTTCAGGTAGCCCGTGTCAGATTACTCTCCCTCTTGTAATGTCTCTATTGGTGGAAAATATACCCTCCTGAGGAAAGTCCCTCCTTGAGATAGAAAATTCCTCCAGATGCGTCTGTCCCTCCAAATATTTCATCTTGTAGTCACAGAAAGGTGTTTGCACAACAGGTTTTGTAAGGCAATCATATGGCTCCGCAGTATAATTTCAAAAGTATTTCTTTACTGAAAATGTCTGCCTTTTTG
>NW_006296974.1:487748-488871 GCF_000327345.1 Myotis davidii | reverse complement strand
CAGTGTTCCTCAGGCCAGCTGCCCACCTCCAGTCCACTCAGTGGTCACTGATGCACAGACATCAGCCTAATGCACCTTTCCTAACCCAGGGGACTGTGGACAGGACAGTTTATACTAGAAACAAGTGTTAGAATACATAGTCTCTGGGACTTGCATTTACACTCAGTCCCAATGCGATCACATGCATTCTTTGCTTATCTGGTCAACACCCAGATTTTCTTAGCTATAAATAGGGGTAATAATGAAAATTATTTCAAGGGTTGTGGTGAGACTTGAACACGATCATTTATAGGTGAAAGGGCTTTGTAAACTGTTAGATATTATACTAATGACTAGGGTGCCAAGTGCACGAATTCGTGCACCTTGAAAGGAACTGTGGGCCTCGAGGCTGTGGTGGGCACAGGGATGGGTCTTAACACATCCTCTGCACCCCCATCCCGCCCCTCCTGCTGCAGCCCTTGGTCCCCTGTCTGCCAGCAGCCCCACTCCCACTGTCAGTCCCATGTGCTGATGGTAACAGCCTGGAGCGATTGGGGTTGGCACCAGCAGGGGTTGCAAGCGGGGTTGGCACTGTCAGCAGGTGTGAGTAATGACAGGAACTGTGGGCCACGAGGCTGCGGTGGGCACAGGGGCTGGTCTCAGTCTATCCTCTGCACCCCCATCCAGCCCCTCCTGCTGCAGCCTTTGGTCCCCTGCCTGCCAGCAGCCCCGCTCCCACTGCCACTCCCATGTGCTGATGGTGACAGCCTGGAACGATTGGGGCTGGCACCAGCAGCGGTTGCAAGCGGGGTTGGCGCTGTCAGCAGTGGCTGCTGCCTCGATTGCCCCTCAGGAGCAGGGGGAGGTGGAGAAGCCCTCAGGGGTGATTGGGGCTGGAAGCTGCAGCTCGCACCTGCTGACAGTGCCAAGCAATTGGGACTGGCACCGGGTGCCAGCAGTGGGTGCAAGTGGAGAGGGGGAGTTCGTGGTGGGGAGGTGGGGACAGGAATCTTCTGCTGCCCTGAGTTAAGGGATGAGCAGGGGTAGCTAGCCAGGAGTCCTAGTCTACAGGATGTTACAAAGCCCTGGGTGCTTGGTGTGTGTGTGTGTGAGTGTGTGTGTGTGTGTGTGCGTGTGTGTGTGT
>NW_006296974.1:470617-487718 GCF_000327345.1 Myotis davidii | reverse complement strand
TTCTTTCTATTCAGAGCCTCTCCTCCCCTCTGTTTATGGCCCCCTTTTCACTACTAACCTTTCCAAATTTCTTTAAAGACAAAGAGAACAATAAACAGGAAATTTAAGAACCAGTATTGAACCTCTTCTTTCTATTCAGAGCCTCTCCTCCCCTCTGTATATGGCCCCCTTTCACTACTAACCTTTCCCAATTTCTTTAAAGACAAAAAGAACAATAAACAGGAAATTTGAGAACCAGTATTGAACCTGGCCACGGTGGCTCAGTGGTTGAGCATCAACCTATGAACCAGGAGGTCACGGTTCGATTCCTGGTCAGGACACATGCCTGGGTTGCAGAACCTGGGCTCGAGCCTCAATCAGGACACATGCCTGGGTTGCAGAACCTGGGCTTGAGCCCCAATTGTGTAGGAGGTAGCCAATCAATGATTTTCTCTCATCATTGATGTTTCTATTTTTCTCCCTCTCCATCTCCCTTCCTCTCTGAAATCAATAAAGATATATATATATTTAAAAATCAGTGTTGAAATGAGAGAGATGAGAGTGAGTAGGCAGAAGATATTGGGTGTGAGTTCCCCAGAAGGACTGGGCAGTTCAGCCCACAGAACCAAACTGGGGAATGTCAGCTCCCAGCTAAGCCTCCTGCAGCTGCCTGTAAATATCAAGCTCTTTGTGTGAACAGTGGCCCTAATCTTGGGCAGAGTTGCCTCTGGGCTCCCCTGGAATTCCCTGACTCACTGCTGAGGTAGCTGAATGAGGGTGGGGCACAGGACCAAGCACAGTGGCTTTGCTGTTAAGCTCCCAGGTCACTCCTTAAAGCATGGAGGAAAGAGAGAGAGAGCGTCTGTAGACATGTCTTTACCGGACCTCCTGTTCCGTATTGGAAACCTGGGTCCTGCTTCCAGGTTAGGTTGTCTCAGATTGCTCACATTTGGTTGATCGCGTGAAAATGTACTGAAGCATATGGGGGGAAAAATAATTTATTCATAAAAACAAATTTTTGCAAAACACACCGCAAACTAGAATGTCTTGGCCCACCAAAAACTGTTTACTGAATCCTGCTGGCTGAGCTGGGCTCAGGCAGGCCCATGCAGAGCCAGGTCGGGGAGGAAGGTTAAATAGGGGAGCAGGAGAAGGAGAAGCAAAGTTTTTATATGTTCCTTTGAGAAGAATACAGGAAGGGCAACCAATGGAGATAGAGGAGTGAGGAAAGAGATGAGTCATTCTCCCCTGTATTTGGCTAATTCCCTCACTGGCATTGGCAGAGAGGGCTGCTGAGTCTAGGTCATGGGGTCCTGGCTTTCCTCTTGCAGGGCTTTTCGTTCTCTGTAATTAGGACATTGGAGAAGCTGTCATGATAATTATAGAGTCTAGACTTGGGGAACTACGGGAAGCAGTATGAGAATATTTAATTGCAGAGTTGAGAAGACACATGATGGCGATGGATTTTTTGGAAAGTCTCTTCTGAGAACAATGCTACACTGAGCTGTGTTTCTCCAGATTGCTCCGATGTTGCCTATTATGTAAGGGGAATCTTGGGTGTTTTGTCTGAATATTTTGGGTTGTCAAAATATTCTTCTCCTGAAGATTCCAGGGATCTGCAGAGAAAGCTGTGGTGCAGGGCTCTGATCTTTAGTTTTGCCCTCAGAGCACGTCATCAAAAAGGGTGCCGGGGGCAGATGGTCTCAGAGCTCAGAGTTTGCCCAGACAAAAAGATACTGACTCATGTTTTCAGAGAGATAGGGAAAATGATTAGGATGGAAACCTCCTACCTTGCCAAGTTTGGTCATTATATTTTTCCCTTTCATACATACAATGGCATGCTTTCTTTAGCTGGCTGGTAGAAGATCTGAGTAGAATGTTTTTCTTCCTAACCCACAGTAAATCTATATTTATTGGTATCCAGTTTAACTAGAAATCCCCATTAATTAGTTTTTCCCCGTGTGGAGAGGACAAAATGATTGGCATTCATAATGATGCTTTTGGAAGGTTCCAGGCCATCCCTAATTGCTTGTTAATTTTTCCAATGAAAGTATCACTATAGTTTCTGCGGATCATACATATAAAACTAGTTTATTGTAAAGGCTGAACACTGAAAAATGTGAAAGTAAAAAATTCCTTTGTAGATGTTTCACCCCATAATTAATCCCCAGTTAAACACTCAATAGACTAGTGTAAATGCATATAAATATACAAATGTTTACAGACTATATTTATGCAAATAAGATGCTACTTACTATGTATACTGTTGAGTAACCTACTTTTCACTTTACATGTCATAAACAGTTGTATAAAACATGTAGAACTACAACTTTTTGTTTTATTTTACTTTATTTTTAAAATAGATTTTTAGAGAGAGAGAAAGGGAGAGGGAAAGAGAAGAGAAATATTGATGTGACAATGAAACTTCCATGGGCTGCCTCCCGGAGGCTCCCTTCTGGGGATTGAGCCTGAATCCTGGGCATGTGCCCTGACTGGGAATCAAACCAGCAACCTTTCAGTGCATGGGATGACACCCAACCAATTGAGCAACACTGGCCAGGAGCTACCTCAACATTTTTAATGGCTGCTCAATGTTCTACAGCACAGATTCATCATAATTGATTTTATTAAATATCTATTAATGAATATTTAAGCTGCTTCTATTCTTTGCTATTATAAATAATTTTGCAGTGACATTTTAAAAGTTCTCTGATTTTTAATAGATAAACTGTATTCTTGCTTCTTTATACAATTAATTTCATTGAAATATAGTTTATATACAGTAAACTGAACTCATTAAAAGTATAAAATTCTAGTTTTGACAAAAGAATCCAGCCATGTGATACCACAGTAAATAATAAAACCTTTTCATCACCTCAAAACATGTCCTCCTTTCCTTTTATAATCACCCACCCAGGCCCCAGGCAACTAATCTGCTACTGTAGGTTAGTTTACATTTTCTAGAATTTCAGGTAAGTGGAATTATATAGTATATACTTTTTTGAGAATGGCTTCTTTCACTTAGCATAATGTTTTAGATATTCATCCATGTAGGTGCCTGGATTGATGGTTCATTTCTCTTTATTGCTAAGTGGTATTCCATTGCATGGAGGTACCACTCCATATGTTCATCCATGCACCTGTGGACGAACATGTGGAGTGTTTCTAGTTTGGGGCTATTATGAATAAAGTTGCTATGAACACTTATCTAGAAGTTTTTCTGTAGATACATGTTTTCATTTCCCTTAGGTCTGAACTTTGTAAGAAACTGTCAAACTGTTTTCCAAAGTGGTCAGACCATTTTACATTCCCACCAGAAGTGTGGTAGAGTTTCAGCTACTACTCTATATTTCACCAATACTTGACTTGTTAGTTTTTCTAATTTTTAGCCATTCTATTAGATGCATAATAGTTTATCATTATGGCTTTAATTTCTATTTCCCTGATGAGTGATGGTTTTGAACACCTCTTCATGAGCTTTTGGCCATTGGTAAATCTTATTTTATGATGTATCTGTTAAAATATGTTGCCCATTTAAAAAAATTAGGTTGTGTTCTTATTACTGCATTATAAGAGCTCTCTATATATTATAGGTACAAATGCTTTGTCAGATGTGTGCATTGCGAATATTTTCACCCAATCTGTATAGTGAGTGTCTTTTTTATTTTCTTTTTTAAAAAATATATTTTATTGATTTTTTACAGAGAGGAAGGGGGAGAGATAGAGAGTTAGAAACATCAATGAGAGAGAAACATCGATCAGCCGCCTACTGCACATCTCCTACTGGGGATGTGCCTGCAACCCAGGTACATGCCCTTGACCGGAATCGAACCTGGGACCCTTCAGTCCGCAAGCCGATGCTCTATCTACTGAGCCAAACCGGTTTCGGCGTCTTTTTTATTTTCTTAATGGTTTTCCACAGAGCAAATGTTTTTTAATTTTAATAAAGTCCATGAATTATTTTTTAAACATCAAAAGAAAAGAAGAGGAAGATTAAATAGTGCTTAGTGTAGTTTTTGCATTGAGTGCATACAATATCTCAATTCCTTAGAAATTGTCAACTGTATGCTAGAGTATTGGATTAATCAAAATACCCTTTTTTCTTATTGCCTTGGGTAACAGAATATTTTATACTTATGTGTCCTCATGCAGTGACTCTGAAATTTAAATGTCATCTTAAACCCTTTTTAAAAAATGACTCAATTGGGAAATGTAGAAAAAAAGAGAAATGTATCAGATCTCTCCTCACCATTTACATCAGAACATTTTCCCCTAAATGAGTAATCTACAAAGGTTTGTTAAGAGTAATAGTGAAAACATATATTGAGTGCTTACTATGTGTCCAGCACTGTGCTAAATGGCTTCATTTATCTAATCCTCACAACAAGTACCTATGACTTGTCACCATTGTTATCTTCACTTTATAAAAAAAAAACTGTTCAAGTTCACTCAGCTTACTCCAGAGCTAGAATCTAAGCCCAGGAGTATATGTGCCTATATGCTTTAACTACAACCCACATTTCACTCATCCTGCGAGTTTCCTTTGGTGCATTAAAATATATTATATGTCAATGACTCAATTAACTTAGCCATGTAACTAAATTGTTGCACCCTAAGAATATTTACTACCCAATCCTTATTCTCATTTCCCAACATGCCCCCCAATATTTTCAACACCAACACTTAACATCTATTAACAGCATGTTCCATGGTTTATAACAGCCAGCTAGTGCATCTCAACCAGTCTTTATTCTCAATTTGCTTTTAAATGGCTGTCTTGTCATCCTTACTTATAGGCATTTGTTGGCTTTGAGGGTAAAGCATTGTGAGATTTTCTAATATTCATTTTAGTCTTAACATTTTTTTCCAATATAGAGACTTCATTTTTAAACTCACATTTGCCAATATTCTTAAATAAAAAATTAGAAGTTTCTAGTATTGAAACTTCTAACTCTCTGGCAAGGTGTAGTTCCAAAGACAAAAATCTGGAGGGACAGAGAGAAGTCGCTAAGGGAGACCAGGGCTGTCCCTCCTAAATAATAAGACATTTTGCTGAGTCACAGCTGTCCTTCATTTTCAGATAAATTGGTGGGAATTAGAGGAGGCGTGCAGGGGGGAGGTCTCAGTGCATCGCAGAGCTGGCTCCTAGGAAGGGGCGGTGCATTTTCAACATGGGATTCAGAGGGATGGCTATAGCATATGAGTGTCACCGATTTTGAAGGTCGAATATGGCTTTGTTATTAGGCCAGTGACATCCTCCAGAGGTATTCTAACGGTTTCTATAACCAATTGCAAAACATGGAGTAGGACCTCTTCCTTATCACTCTGTGCTTTGAAAATTAAATAAACAGTCAAATGTACTGTGAATATTTTCTTCTTTCTCCTCTCTAGTTTCCTGAGCAACAAACGACAAAGAAATGAAAGGGTAGGGAAAAATTCATTTTGCCTCATATTAACTAACGAATGAAACATCATAAAATTATGGTCTTTCTTTAGTAATTTGTATTGGCAAGCATATTTAGGCGATGAGGAAACTTTGGGGACAACAATGTACTATGTAAACAGAAACATCTACTACCTCCTGTAAGAGTGGCCATTAATTCCTGGGGTCAGGGCATGTATTTTGTCAAGAACCACTAGAGCCAGACCATGCCATCTGCGTTCTCCCTCTCCCAGGCAGGTATGGGGTAATGGGAGGAGTGAAGGGGGAAGTCCCCAGAGATTGTGAATTTAGAAAAAAGTTTTTATTGATGAGAGAGAGAGAGAGAGAGAGAGAGAGGAACATTGATGAGAGACAGGAACGTCAACCCTTGTCCAGGGGTCAAACCAGCAACCTGGATATGTGCCCCACTGGGAATCAAACCGGAGACCTTCCGTGCATGAGAGGATGCTGAACCCACTGAGCCACTCCACCTAGGGTGGGCTTGTGAATTTTGTTCACTGATCCCAGCCAGGGCAAGTAGAAGTAGATCCCTGGGAAAAGCAGGGACAGGCCCCTTACCAGGTATAGCCCTCTTTTCTTACCTCATGCGGCCCTTCTCTCTATATACCTCTTTTTTTTTAAATATATTTTTATTGATTTTTTACAGAGAGGAAGGGAGAGGGATAGAGAGTTAGAAACATCGATGAGAGAGAAACATCGACCAGCTGCTTCCTGCACACCCTCTACTCGGGATGTGCCCGCAACCAAGGTACATGCCCTTGACTGGAATCGAACCTGGGACCCTCCAGTCTGCAGGCCGATGCTCTATCCACTGAGCCAAACCGGTTAGGGCCTCTCTCTACCTCTTTATAGAGTTTCTGAAAAGGGTGTCATTGCAAGTGAGAAGAATGTAGAGAAGCAAGAGAAAAAAGCAATATTCGAGACTCAGGATGAGATGAGTGTCAGAAAGCTCCTTGGGTTAACTTTACTCATTTTCTAATCTTAGTGCGTCCACTTATCAGCTGAGTGATCTTGGATAAATACCTTCACTTCATTAGGCCTTCTTGTCCTCATGTGGAAAAGTCGGGGATTTGGATTAGAGCTAGATGATGTGGGAATGCCTTTCGAGTCTTGACAACTATGACTCTTGTCTGATTCATTTAATGCTGCTTGCTGCTTCCAAGACAGTAAGAAGCAGCATGTGCTTTTAGTAGGCGTCTGTTAATAAAGATCCATTAACCTTCCTTTTATAACAACTCATTTTCCTAGTCATGTGTTTCTTTGAAAACAAGTATAAAAGGATTGGATTGATCAGAATAATGTGCTTCGAGAAATATATGGTGGCAGTAAGGCCACTGAATGATCATACTAAGGACTGCTTGTTTTTCCTTAAGGACTACATACTGGTGAGAGTATGACTGCATAGACCTTTTCTTCCTTTAAGCCAGATTTCAGCTAGTCCGGTCTTAGTGGGGATTGATGTGGAAAGGGGAAGTACACTTCTCTTTCAAGACGGGAGAGATTCTTATCTCCTCCCTCTCCCCCCATGACTCCACTTGAAATACAAGTAAACAAGTACAAAACAAAAGTGTGTAATGGGAAGGGAAGAGGTAGAAACCAGTAGACTAGAGATTGCAACGAATTTCTAAAAGATAAAAAGTGAAAGGGGTGGGATTAATGGTTCAGTTGGGCAGAAAATGCCATAGATTAGAATACACAATGATGAGGACCTTAAGAAAAAAACAAATTCTGAACAATAAAATCACAGACCACACATGAAGCCAACTACAGCACGAATATAAACTGTTAATAGAGTAAGAAAAGGCAGTCTCCTTGACTTTGACCTCATTTCTGACACCCAGGGGTTATAACATCCTAGCATATTAACATTGGGCTTTGTTTGTATGGATCTTAATAAAGTATATGTGGTATATTGGCTTATTTCCATTTTTATATTTTAATAAACTTTATTTCTAGAACAGTTTTAGATTTACAGAAAACATGTAAAGATATTACAGAGGTCCCCTATTATTGTATCTTCCATAAGTATCATTCACTTGTTATGATTCATGATCGAGTATTGATATATTATTGTTAACTAAAGTCCATACTTTATACTCAGATTTTTTTTTCAGTTTTTACCTATCTTCTTCTAGTCTAAGGTCTCATCCAGGATACCACATTACATTTAATCATTCTGTCTCCTTAGGCTCTTTTTAACTACAACCGTTTCTTAGACTTTCCTTGTTTTTGATGCCCTTGACAGGTTCGAAGAATACTGATAAGGTTATTCTGTAGAATACCTTATCGTTTGGGATTTGTCTGATGTTTTTGTTATGATTAGACTGGGGTTATGGGTTTTGTAGGAAAGACCACAAAGGTAAAATGCCATTTTGTCACCTCAAGTCAAGGCTACATACTGTCTGCATGACTTACCATGTGGACCTTGATAACCTGACTGGAGTAGTATTTACTCCACCCCCCAACCCCCAACCCCTGCCTTTTTAAGCTGTACTGTTTGGAGGGAGTATATAGGCTTTTAACCTCTACAGTCAGCCTGTAAATAAGCGGGAAAGCATTTTTTGTGCATTTGCAGCATAGAATGTAGACATTAACAATTTTGCTAGTGGTAAAATGTCGCTGACAAAAGTAAAAGGAAGAGGAAAAGTCGAGGAAGGGAAAAGAGGACCAACACCCCCATTTTATAGAATAGGAAATCCACCGATACTCTACTAAAAAGAAATTTGAGTTGTCATTTAAAAATATAAAGGTTTAGTCCCAATAGAGGAAATAAAACACCATTGTTGCTGTTAAACATTGGGAAGAAGAGGGTAGTTTGAGATGACTGCTCATTTTCATAGAGTGGAATCAGCTGATATTGACTACAGTTGTTAATCCCAGAAGAGAGAGATAGAGTGAGCTTGTCAACCACAAATCACCTCCTGCTGGATAACACCAGAGTTTTCCTCTGCAGAGGGAACCAGAGCAGAGCGAGGAGAGGAAGGCTGGTGCTTTTCCTTGGAAGTTCTTTTCTACTACTTGACTTGCTGCCCTGTGCACACATCATCTGCTTTAAAACCACATGATGTGCAGAGCAGTTCTAGGACTCATACTGGGCCACCGAGGATGGCCCAGTTTACGTAGCACCTGCCTTCCGTGACCCAAGCCAACCAGCCAACCGCCTGAAACTTCATTAGCACAAAACACTTTTGTTGAGGCAGGAACCTCACTTCTGATAAAGGGATAATCTTCTTAGGTCTTTGGTTTGTGGAAAACACATTTTTAGAAAAGAACTCTTTGTTCCCTTGGAATAAAGATTAGGAAGATTTCAGTTGCAAAAGCGAAATTGGCTGAAAGATGAATCAACTGTCTCTGGCTGAAAAGTACTGGCAGTCAGTGAAATCCTCTGTGTGTTTCCTGTGTTTAGCATTTATACAGCATGTTTTAGTTTAAAAGCCCTTTACTGTCATTAGCTAATTACCTCCCAAGGGCTGCAGGGGAGTTAGAGGCAGTATTGGAACCCATCCAGCGTTTAGAGCTGGAAGATGCTCATGTGTCTGGGCCGGCCCTGACTCAGGGTGTAGCTGTAAATCTTACTTCCTGCACAAGGATTGATCGGTTAATGTGTGGTTATCAGTCTCCAAAGCTTCCCTCCGACCCCTCTAGACTCCAAATCTTCTCAAGACATACAATTTACTGAGACAGAAGAGAATTCTTTTAATAGCATGTCTTGTAAGTATCTTGAAAAGAGCTAAACATTGTTAACAGTTTTAGGTTCATTGTTAAATCAGAATCCCCAAAGTGAGGCCTTCCAGAAGGGATGGGGGTGGAGAGAGGATGAAGATGGTAAACGGAGTCAACTTTATGGTGACAGAGGGAGACTGGACTTTGGGTGGTGAGCACATAATGCAGTATACAGATGATATATTTTAGAATTGTTTACTTGAGACTTAAATAATGTTACTAACCAGTGTCACCCCAATAAGCTTAATTTAAAAAGTGCCCTAGATGATTCTAGAGTAGAAGTAGGCTTGAGAACTCCTTACTTACATGGCCAATAGAGACTCCTTCCCCTGACCCCAACAATAACTATATCTACAAAGAGAATGAATACAATATTTGGATAGAGAGAACTTTTTATAAATAGTGATTGTTAATAATATTACATCTTGTTTTGTATCAAATATATTTTTTTACATTATAAAAGAACTGTATTTTTCTGTGCATAAGATGTTATTTTTTTCCTAAAATTGTTAGACTGAAATTCGAGGGGCCTCTTATACACTGAAGTCAGCTGAGGAGGGAGCTGCATGAATGTGTACCTGCCCATACCTTGTCAAACAGGCTTCCTCCAATCAGGAGCCTTATTGTTACTGATGTCAGCTGATGCCATATTTGGAGGTGGAGGTGGAGAGTGCGCAGATGCAACAGGGGCCTGAGAGTACTGAGCCCATAAAGATGTAAAAAAATAAGAAGATAAATACTGGTAAGTGATTGTCTTACTCTGCAAAATTCAAACTGAATGTAATCAGCTATGCAAAAGAGCATGGAAATATTAGGGAAGGCAAAATGGTGCTTCAATTTCATGAGGAGAGAAGGGTTGGCCATGAGAACATGAACAAAGTTAGCTCAGAAAATGCCACCAGTTTATGAAGATGATCTCATATATAGACAGTGACTCAGAAGACAGCAGTGATACAATAGAAGTTGAAGAAATTGACATGTCTGGAACTAATAGTGATTAAGAAGAGAGCAGCGATGCAACAGAAGCTGAATAAAGTGATATGCTGCATAGTTTCATAGTACTGGTATGTAAACATTACCTGTGGTAATTACTAAATAAAAATGTATTCTGTTTTATGTTTAAAATATTGATTTCTTAATTTTGGGTTGGAAAAGTGGGGGGGTGACTTATACATGGAAAAATACGATCATCCATTTAAAGTAAGTATTGATGGGTATGTAGGTATTGTCATGTTATTATTCATATTTTTAAGCTTCCCCTGCTCCTATCCCCCCACCCCCTTCTTCTTAAAAATGTCCCTTTAATATTTCTTGTATTGTTGACTTGGTAGCTATGACCTCCTTTAGCTTTTTTTTTTTTTTTATCTGAGATATGTTTTGTCTTTTATAAAAGATTATTGCCCTAACCGGTTTGGCTCTGTGGATAGAGCGTCAGCCTGTGGACTGAAAGGTCCCAGGTTCGATTCTGGTCAAGGGCATGTACCTTGGTTGTGGGCACATCCCCAGTGGGAGGTGTGCAGGAGGCAGCTGATCAATGTTTCTCTCCCATCGATGTTTCTTAACTCTCTATCCTTCTCCCTTCCTCTCTGTAAAAAATCAATAAAATATATTCTTTAAAAATAAAAAAGATTATTGACATAGCAATTATCAGGTTCCATATACAATTTTGTATCTTGCATTTCAAGTTTAGTTAGCATTTTCCATTGTTTCACGCTTTAATAGTCATCTCTAAAATTGAAATCCAGTGAAATGAAGCAACCAGGAAAACTTATGCTCACAGTTGAACCAAAATAGAAATTCCGGTACCTGCAGAACACTGGCCCACGGGAATATTCCCTACCCGGAGTCCATGTAGAATACTTAGACCAGCAGGACTGGAACATGTGCTCCATTTCTGCAGTGAAATTGTATCTACATTTGGTGTGTGGTGCCCTCTACTGGCTATACTAGGACTGTGCCTTTTTCTCTGTGAATAGTGTATGTAGTGGGTAAGGACTCTAAATAAAAGGATTAGAATTCAGCGGTGGCCAATTGGTGGTCTGTGAGGTCCAAAAGGTTGGCGAACGCTGGATTAGATGGTATGTGTGCATGTTTGAATTTTGTATATTTGTATTTTTACTTATATGTGTTGCCTTAATGTCGAATTGAAGCTATCGAAATACAGAAGACAGCCCTAGCTGGTTTGGCTCAATGAGAGCGTCGGCCTGCGGACTGAAGGGTTCCGGGTTCTTTTCTGGTCAAGGGCACATGCCTTGGTGTGGGCTCCATGCCCCAGTAGGGGGCATGCAGGAGGCAGCTGGTCAATGATTCTCATCATTGATGTTTCTATCTCTCTCCCTTCCTCTCTGAGATCAATAAAAATATATTTTAAAAATAAATACAGGAGACAACTCTGAGTCTGTTTCCTTTTATTCATTCAACAAACATTTTAAAGAGTCTACCGTGCGTGTAGTATGGTGCTAGGGGGCTGGAGGCACAAAAATGAAATCTCCATGGAGAGACACAGTAGGTGAGACAACCTGCTACACAAGCGGCAGATATTCCAGCGGAAGAACCTGATTCCCTATAGATCCTTGTCCTCCTCTATCTAGGAAAATCATCCTCTTCAGGAAGTGTGCAGCTTGGGGAGAGACACCTGTGACAGAGCCAAGAAGAAAAGGGACACCGTCTCAGCATAGCAGAACCACCAAATCGATTCCGTGGGCTTGACAGATGTCTCAGACAGCTCGCTTTCAATTTGCTTAGTAAATTAAAATATAGGATGGACTATAATGCATTAGTAAAATGAAATGAGTGGCAATAAATCAGATGTTTAACTGAGCCCCTTAAAGGGAGTAAATCTAACTTCCTAGAAATGTGCAGGACTTTATATAAGGTGTACCCAAGAACGGAAGGTAGCTCTTGACATTCTGAAAGCACCTATGCATTTGAATTTTACCTTGCTCCTCTGGAAAGGAAATGCATATAACACCAGTCAAGTTTTTCTAATCTGAGGAAGGCCTAAAGCACAGGACAAAAAAATGGGGATTCCCTGAAGCATTCATGGCCACTCCTTTTGGTATACAGTCTCCTTGGCTACAGCATGTACAATTATGGAAGATGATCTGTAGATTAGTAAGTCATTTTTTTTTTAACCTGAGGCCCTGATGATAATATTGGGTTTCCAAGATTGGTTCCATACACTAAAAACTTAAGCACGGCTAGCAACTGTTTACCATGCATATGGAACCAGCAATTACTGACTGTGTGGTCTTGGATTAGTAACTTACCTTTCTCTTTAATTTTATTCATTTGGGAAACCATGTAACCTAATTCTTTTTTTTAAAAAAGATATATTTTATTGATTTTTTACAGAGAGGAAAGGAGAGGGATAGAGAGTTAGAAACATTGATGAGCGAGAAACATAGATCAGCTGCCTCCTGCACACCCCCCACTGGGGATGTGCCCAACCAAGGTACGTGCTCTTGACCGGAATTGAACCTGGGACGCTTCAGTCCACAGGCTGACGCTTTATCCACTGAGACAAACTGGTTAGGGCTTCATTCTTTTGGTAAGAATTAGAAATATGGAGTGTCTATGAAAATTTCTGGCACACAGTAGCTGCTCAGTAGAGCACAGTAGACATTTCCGAATGACAGAGATACAAGCCTGGGCTCTGGATGCAGGCTGCCTGGGTTTCAATCTTGGCTCTACTCTTTCTTTAGCTGTGTGAACTTGGGCAAGTAACTGTACCTCTCTGGATCTCAGTTTCCTAATCATTCAAGGGGGAATGATAGCAGTGCCTACGTCATAGGTTTATTGGGCAGGAAAAAAAAGAGTTAATACATATAAAGAGCTTTTGAACATTTGTTAATATGTAGGACTTAATAAAGTCTAGTTATTGTTTTAATGGCTATTCCTTTTAGCTTTCAGAGACACTGGCATCTTTTTGAAGTTGTATATTAAAAGCAGAGAGAGACATCTTCCCTTATGTATAAAACATCCATCAGCTGTTGTCAGCAGACTCCCAGAGAACTGGCTTTGTAACCAGCTCTCTCTTGATAAGGCCTCAGGGGTTTCCGTGGGAATTACTTTATGTTCACTTTCTCTGCTTTGCTATAAATGAGCACTTCTTCGTTCTCGACTTCCCTCTCTAAGCATTTATGAATTCCCTAAAGAACGTGAGGAGGAAGAATTATTTGGAGCAAATCGGGAAAGCCCTGTGGAATTAGAACTCCTCTCTGTAACCCCACCGTCACTTACCTACAGCATAATTATAGGATGCTGAGGTTTTCTGCAGCTGAAGCTCAGGGAACCCAATTTCAGCCTCAGTAAGTCTTTTCTTTATTGGCGATTTGGCTCATGCTCTTTCCCCTTAATACATAGTGACAACGTGCTACATATAGGCCACATAAAGGGATAAAAAGAAGGCTCTCCACATCCAAGGAGTACAAACAAGGAGTAGACAAAGATATTACAAACTCACGAATTATAACAAGAATCCAACGGTGATAACCGCTATTAGGGTAACATAGAGGGAAGGGGATTCTGACTAAGAGCTTGGGGAGAGGTTTAAAAAGAGGCAACATTGACAATAAACCCTGAAGAATGGCAGAGGAGGAGAGGAAACAATAGGAGCAGAGAGAACAAGATGAGTAAAGGCATAGGAATGTGAAAATACATGGCTTATTCAGGGAACAGCAGATGGTCCTGTGTCGATGGAGCAGAAGGTATGAAGGCTGGGGGTTAGGAGATGAGGAGCAAAGTTCTCTGGGCCCTCAGGGAGTCCGCTCATCTAGATGGCAGGTTCTGGAAACGGGATGGTGGGACTTCTCTGACAACTTCCTCAGGGTCAGGTCCCAGGTGTAACCTCTCCTTTCCTCCCTCTTCCTTCAGTCTTTTCTTGGCCTCAGCCCACACATCCTTTTTACCTCTGCACTTCAAAATTCTTGTTCTCTTCTTTTTTCCAAAGGACTTCGCTGGTATGGCATTTACTAACCTGCCACTTACTACAAAATATATGGAAGACAAAATGGCATGAGAATTTGTACAAAACATTGGCTCCTCAGGATAAAAATCTGAGCCTAACACGTGGGAATAGGCCGGGTAGCCTGGCTAGATTCTGGGGTGGAGGAGGATATGAAAGAGATAACAATGAAGTAAGGAAGCTATGTTTGGCACATAGTTGGTGCTCAATCAATATTTGTTCAATAAAGTTGCCTCTGTAAAAAACACTTCCTGTACGGAAAACAGGACGGAAGGGGAGGAGTGACCCGTATATTCTGGCTCTCCCTGCATTTGTGCCAAGCCCAGGTTTCTTTCAGAGTCAGCAGTTCTTTGTCTGGTAGGTTACTCTTTCAGGGAAGAAAGGTGTGTGTGTGTGTGTGTGTGTGTGTGTGTGTGTGCGCGCGCACCCATACACACGTGCGTTGTGTGTGTGTGTGTGTGTGTGTGTGTGTGCGCGCGCGCACCCATACACACGTGCGCATGCACATGACACACAAATGCAAAGTGACCCAGTACTTATTCCTTTCCAGTCATTCCAAGACTGAAAGATCTCAGGTTACAAATTCATTCCTTTACTAGAAGGTAAATCGGGGTGGGGGAGGTAACAAGAATATAAAAGTTAAAAATGTCAGGAAAAGCTCTGTTTCACATATGCACTTGGCACTTAGGATAAAAAGAAGACCTGGTTCTAATCTCAAAGAGCTTTTCGTGTGGAGACACATAAAGCCCAGCAGCTATTTAACGCAGGGACATAGTGTTGTAACAGAGGTCAGTCCGGGGAACTCAGAGGAGGGGCTTTCAGTCCAGCCCAGGGCCTTGCTGCTCCAAGTGTGGTTGGCTACCAGCAGCATCTCCCAGAAACTTGTGAGAAATGCAGACTCTCTGGCTCCAACCCAGACTGACTGAATGTGAACCTGAGTTTTAACGAGATCCCTAGATGAATCATACGCACATTAACATTTGAGAAGTACTGGCCTAGGAGGTGGGGATGAGCCCGGGAAATATTTCTTAGGGGAAGTAAATCCTGAGTTGTGTTTTGAAGAGGAGTGCGGTTACCCAGGTAGTGTTCCAAACAGAGGGAACAACGTAAGTAAAAGTTCAGTGGTGAGAAAAAGTACAGGGTTGGGGAACTGCAAGTAGTTTACCTTCTTGACCAAACCGGAGAGTATGGGAGAGAGGGGGAGGGAGAAATGTAGAAAGATGGCAGGTCAGGCAGTGGCCAGATCCTGCTGGCTGTGCTCTAGGTTAACAGGCGTTGTCTCCACCTAATCCATGGCAGAGACACATGGGGAGATGCTCAGATTTGCGTTTAGATCACTACAGCCCCGAGGAGCTTGGGAACGTAAAGGTCAAAGGACAGAGAAATTAATTAGGCAGCTGCAGCAATAGTTCTGGAGAGAAATGAGAGCCGAACTCAGGTAGTGGCAGTGGGGATGGAGAGGAGTTTAAGACATCTCATGAGGCAATAAGCAGATGAAAGACCTCAGTATTGGATTAGGTATGGGAAGGTGTGGGAGGGCTGGGTCTTGACTAGATGAGTTGCAGGCTTCTTTCTGGCTGGGATTAGTGGGTGGTTGCTCACCATGCCACTAACAGATGAAAGAGTAAAGGAGGAGGAGCAGGTTTGAAGAGGGAAATTAGGAGTTCAGCTTAGGTGAACAGAAAACAGGTATGGGGGGTGGGGGGGAAGAAAACAAGGAAAGGGTGGAGTGCTCAGTGAATAAATCAGGGTGCCGAAGGAAAGCGATAAACAATGCCCTGCCCATATTTGGGGCTACAGTAGTGCACATAGTTATGTTTTTCCTCCAGTCCTATTTCCAGGGACTGCCTTCTTGGAACTTGGCCCCAGCGACTGGTTGGACACGGATGATGAGCAGATGGTTTGATTCATGGTTTCCTATCCTGTGATCAATTCAATGTTGACACCATTTGCTCTATGCAAAAAAATAAAAATAAAATTTTAACCTGGAGCTCAAGCTGCTCATGGTGTGAATGATCAAACAGCTGAGTTTTTCCATATTGTCCTATGGGTGAAAAACTGCCCACTGCTTCTAACACTATTTGCAAGGTGGCAGTGATGCAATGCCAATATTTGAGTGTGTTTACACGTGATTATCCTTTAAGTTCTGGACACCACTGCCACAAATCTTCCCTGTCTGTGAACTTGTACACTTTTATTTTGCACCTTAAAACTCAGAACTTGATAAGAGCCCGTCTTTTTTTTTTTAAAAAAAATATATTTTATTGATTTTTCACAGAGCGGAAGGGAGAGGGATAGAGATTCAGAAACATCAATGAGAGAGGAACATCGATCAGCTGCCTCCTGCACCCCTCCCACTGGGGATGTGCCCGCAACCCAGGTACATGCCCCTGGCGGGAACCGAACTTGGGACCCCCCAGTCCGCAGGCCCACGCTCTACCTACCGAGCCAAACCGGTCAGGGCACAGCCCGTCTTCAATCATTTCCATGATTGTTCCCTATTTAACAACCTGTTCTCTGCATACAGAGTTCTCTAAAAAAAAAAAAAAAAAAAAGTCTCGGACTTATGTGTCTTCAGGGCAGAAACTCCAAGTACTTCAACATTTCCTGACCAGCCAATAAAAAGCAAAAGGTCGGCACGTGGTTTATTAGTTCGGGCAGGAGGAAGGTATTCCAAGCAGATCCTTTCTTTTTTGCCAGGATCAAACATGGCGGTCCGCAGCCCTACCTTCCAGAACACCTAGCCCGCTTTCCCGCGACCCCCACCAGGCTTCAGCGCTCCCGGGTTTTCTGTTTTTTATTTAACCTACCCTCCCCCTCGCGGCTCCATGAGGGTCAGCACCTGGGAGCTTGACAGCGGACCTGCTTCCCGCCCCCACTCGAGGTCCCGCCCACTAGTCCGCGCCAACCAATCCTAGGCCGCACTAGGGCGACTGGCAGCGCCGGCTGGCCCCACCCCCAACCTCGCTGTGGCCTGCGGCTCCCGGGCC
>NW_006296974.1:451659-470375 GCF_000327345.1 Myotis davidii | reverse complement strand
AATGCTCAGCCCCAGGTACAGTTTTCAGAGGCTTGCCCGCAGCGAGAGCCCTGGCTGTCTTAGTTCGAGACGAGTTTAAGGGCGTCTCCAGGCGGCACGTATAGGTAGACATCTTCCCGGCACGGGGAGGAATTTTTAAATGCGCGTCTCCCCGGGCTGCGTGCGGAGGGCGCGGAAGCTGGGATTCCGGCGCAGCGCTCCGTGCCCTTCCGATCCGGACCCGGCCGCTGCCGCCGGGGTTGCGGTTCGGGCTTCCATGAGCCGAATCCTGGCAGCCCCTTCCCGCCGTCCCTCCCTCCGCTCCCCGACGCCATGGTCACACCCTCCCAGAGTAACGTGAGGGGGCCTTCGCCCCGTCTTTGAATCTTGCCCAACTCTGATAGGAAATGGTGCCAAGACAAAATGAATGTGTAGTGACAGCACGAGGGAGTCGTGAGAGGGGGCCCGAGTGATTCAGCTGGGTTTCCTCCCGAGGAACCGGGCATTTTATTTCTAAAGAAAACCAGCTCGCTAGCAACTAGTTGTAAGCCTCTCACCCAGTGGTTCTCAACCTGTGGGTCGCGACCCCTTTGGGGGTCGAACGACCCTTTCACAGGGGTTGCTTAAGACCATCGGAAAACACATATAATTACATATTGTTTTTGTGGTTAATTCACTATGCTTTAATTATGTTCAATTTGTAACAATGAAATTGGGGGTCACCACAACATGAGGAACTGTATTAAAGGGTCGCGGCATGAGGAAGGTTGAGAACCACTGCAACCCAAGCCAAAAAAAAAAGTATCGTTAATATTGAATGTGGTGTGATCTCAGCATTTGAGTCTTCATAAATGATCTTTTGATCTTTGATATCATGCCACAAAGTGTTCTGCCAAATTGATATGAAAGAGGACGGGTATCACCCTTTTGTGGACTTGTAAGTTACTTTGTAGTAGAAAGGTCACCTATGAACACACTGGTGTTTTTGTTTGAGGTGGACTTTGACTCATTTTGATAGAGATAACTTTTGAACAATGAGTAGTTGAAGTGCCAGAGTTGGGAATTAAATTTAAAAATGTAGTATGTTTTCATGTCCGAGTTGGGTGACTGCCAACACCCAAGGTGCAGCAGAAGCTACTAAGGTGGAGGGTTGGGAAACAATGAGAGTGGTCCCCTCCCCGCATAAGGGAATTCATTTTCTGTAGAGAATTGAAAAACAGGAATAAAACTGTATTTGCTCTTTATGATTACCGTGTACCTACAGTTCTAAATAGTGTCAGTGAGAACGTTCCCTCTCTCGTGCCCTGGAGTCACACCATCACTATATTTAGGGGATGGTATTTGACTGACAGTCTAACTGAATCCAATCCCTTGTAGTGTACCTGGTTTCTATTGCACCCACGTGACCATTTCAGTATTTATTAGTAAAATTAACTAAAGGATTTAGCAGTTGCTAAATTAGTCTTGACAGGGAAACTACCAATATCATTTTGGGTTATGTCACATCCTGGATAGATAATAGTGTGCTCACGTGTGCATTTTTCAAATAAGATTCCGAAATCTTTAGAGAGCAAATTAAATGATAAAAGAAATATTTGAAAAATTATACACTTCATAGAATCAATTCTCATATGTCCTTGTGTTTGCATTATTTGATACATAATTTATCTGCCTGCCCTTTTGTTACTCTGCATAAATCAGAACTGCATCCTATCTTTTGGCTGTTTTTATATATTAGGTGTTATAAACTAATTTTTACATTACCATACTTTGGATGATAAACCTATTTGGCGAGATAATGCAGAGAAAGAGATAATATGTTTTCCCATATGAAATATTAATAATTATACCCCATTTTTGCAGATAATTAAGTTAATGACATTTAAAAAAAGTGTTTCTTTTAAATAGATGGGTTTATAATGTAAGACTTTTTGCTAATATTGCACTAATTTCTTTCTGTTGATATGTCTTCATAGATTACACACACTCTGCTTGCAGGAATACTTATCAGGGTTTTAATGGTGAGTATCCATTTTCATTTGCTGTTAAATATGCTAGGGGATACATTTCAGTTTCTCTCTTCATGCACATAAAGTACTAATGTAAAAAGCCAGTTCTACCTTTTTTTAATTGGTGTTTTTTTTTTGCCTCTTGATATATCACTTCTTAGGATTAATGTTGTCCTACTATAGTTAGTATTTGAATTAGGGAATTTGGGATCAGGAAAAGTTAGGGCTATTCATATTAGCTTGACTTTTTTTTTTTTTTTTGAATAATGATTGCTTTAATTTATTTCAAAAGGCTCTGACTGCATTTTGAGTGATAAGTTACAAGAAACTGGCTGAGATATTTTTGTTGAATTAGAGGCTTTGGTATTGAGTAGTGTATATTACATGGATTATTGGCCTGGTTCTGTATTGCTTCTATTTGACCTTGTTTTTTGAGGTCATTTTCTTTAATATATTCAAATATGTTAGTGTTTAAGGAGCTGTTAGTGTTTAAGATGCCTGATAACTTATTAACATAAGCATGATGTTGGTGTTGTGACTACATAGTTAGGTAAAATCTAGAGAGGTATGCAGAATACAATTGGATGTCATTTTGATAGTTATTAAGCAGGATGATACCACACAAAAAAGAACATGGAACAAATTAAAGAGATTAAAAAATATGTTTTTTATTGATTTTAGAGAGAGAGGAAGGGAGAGTGAGAGAGAGCAACATCAATGTGAGAGAGAAACATCCATTAGTTGCTTCCTGCACACACCCTGACTGGGGTTTGAGCCTGTAACCCAGGCATGTACCCTGACCTTGAATTGAACCGGCAGCCTTTCGGTGCACAGGATGATGCTCAGCCAACTGAGCCACACCGGCCAGGTCACAAATCAAATATATTTTAAAAAGCATTGCACGAAGGTAATGGAATTAAAATTCTGATTGCAGAGAAATGCTAAATTCAATTGTTGTACAAAATATAATAGATTCACAAAATAAAACAAGCAAATGTACTACTAAATAAAGAAATGATTCCATTTTATGGGGATAATTACAGTCCAGTTAATTTTAATTTATCATCTCTAAGAATTTAGAGAAACTTTGGGTTTGATGTGGCCTAATAAGGCTTAATATATAGGAAGTATTCAATGTACAGGATTGGCAAAAGAAGGTTTATAGTTGTGAGTATGCAAAAGTTCATTCTTGTAGTATTACTTATAATTGTTTAATTTGCATCCATATGTAGGTTAGACTGAAAATTGGAAAATTATCTAGAAAACCATTTCATAAATTTAGGTATAAGAATTTTACGATCTTGAACTTGGGAAGTAAAAATAGTAATTTAAAAAATATTAAGAAAAAAAATTAAGACATTTCTAGAGAAAATTAGCAGAGCTTGCAGCCTGACTAGTAATGTCTAGAAAATTGAGAGGCATGAATAAAAAATGAATCCGGGATTTTAAACTGAAGTGAGTAGGACTAGTGTTTTTACTGAAGAAAGTGATTTGGAAGGATAGAAGGCCATGATTTCTAGTAAGATTATTAGAGAGTTGGATTTAATGTCTAAATACAGGATTTTGAAATGCAGGGCCAGACATTTTATTTTCTTGATATACAGTGTTATAAAAAGAGCTTTAGAAATTTCTATCACTGATGTTAGTACTTTTATTTTTTAAATTTTAGCTCCAACAGCAGTTCTTATTTGAGGGTGATCGTTAGACTCCCCTGGGGAGCTCTTTCCACGTATATCTGTTCAGGTCATACCCTAGTCCTCTTGAATCTTAACTCTAGGGCAAGTGGTCCTTGGCTGTGTATTTTATGAAAAAAATACTCTGAATGATTTTGGAATGTAACTCTGATTAAAGATTACTTTGAGGTCTGGGTTGTCTACATTTTGTAAATGAAGACATCAATTTCAAAGATACAGTTTGATTTCATTCAGTGTTTTTGGAGTAAATGCTGTGTATCAGTTATTGTTCAAGGAGCTGACAATATACTAGCAGTGAAAAAAATGGACCAATACTCCTGCCCTTGTGGAGTTTATAGTCTAGTAAGATGAAATGGACAATAAACATGGTAAAGAAGTAATATATGTAAGATGACAGTTGCTAGAGAGAAAATAATGCAGGGACTATCTCTATAATCACACTAATTATATATAATATAAAGATATTGCCTCTTTCATTTTAATTAACTGAATAGTAACAGTACTATGAACAATAAAGCAAGGTCATTGCTATATAAAAGTAGTTCTGTTAAGTTTTGGGTATTCTGCAGTACCTGGCACAAGGTGAGTGTTCAATAAATATTAGTAAGTTATGACTTCTTATCCTTATGAAATAAAAACACAGAGTCAAAAAACTAAAGGCAGTCTCTGCTAACTCCAAATAGAAACTAGCACAAATAGTAAAATAAAGATTTTTGTTTTGTGCACCTGACTGAACCTAACTCTAAGGTTATTTTTAATACTAGAGGCCTGGTATACGAATTCGTGCATGGATGGGGTCCCTTGGCCTGGCCAGCTATCGGAGCCTATTCGGGGGGCGGGGGTGCTGCGAGAGGTTGGCTGTCCAGCCCCCACCCCATTGGCCAATCAGGGGGAGGGACCGTGAGAGGTTGGCCAGTTTGGGGGGGGGACCGCGGGAGGTTGGCTGGCTGCCCCCCCACCCTCATCGGGGCCGATATGGGTGGCTGGTCAGGGGGAGGGACTACAGGGGGTTGGCCAGCCTGGGGGAGAGACTTCAGGAGGTTGGCCAGCCAGGGGGAGGGACCATGGGAGATTGGCTGTGGGAGTGCACTGACCACCAGGGGGCAGCTCCTGCATTTAGCGTCTGCCCCCTGGTGGTCAGTGTGCATCATAGCGACCCGTCATTCCGCTGTCCGGTTTATTTGCATATTAGGGTTTTATTATATAAGATGAAGCCTTAGAGAAGAGGATTTTATTTTGAAAACTTAATCTCAAAATTATCCTGTATATATGATGTATGAGCATAAAATCATTGTATGCTCACCAACTCTAAAGATAAACAATTGACTATTAGTCTAGAACTATGTTGTCTAATATGGCCATGTGTGAGTGACTATTGAGTACTTGCAATGTGGATAGTATGAATTATATTGTGCTATAAATGTAAATTGCACACCCAACTTGAAATTGTGGTATAAAAATGTAAAATACGTCAATACATTTTGTATATTGATTAACTTTTTGTACTCTATTACATTGAAATTTATTGGTATGTCTTGCACTCTTGCTGGATTTTTTTACTATGATCCTGTAATATCGGGATTAGATTGGGAAAATATTGGTTTACTAAGTTATTCAGATTTTCCGAATATATATTGACAGATTTTATTGTACAATATAAAAAAGTCATTAATACTGCTACCAGTTTTTATCAGAAAAACCTTTAAATATTGAGAAGCTGTCAAACTCAAGGTGGTAGGTAAAGTTTTATAAAATTTTAATTTTTGCTTGAATTTTATCATTGGCAACAAATATTTTCACTTACTTTCCCTGAAGTGACAGTTTTACTTTGTTCATTTTTGAGAAAATTCCTGCCAAATGACCTCACCAAAAGCCAGTTTTTGAATGTCAGTCTTTCTCTCTAGTAAGAAAGGTATTCCTTAAATAATATTCCTTGTAAAATGTGATTAATTCAGCTCACAAAACATTCACAGAATGTCTTTTCCTGGAGAGAACTGTGGGACTTTGATATGTAGCAAAACTGCTTTAGGTACTATGCATACTTCCCATTTTACTACACAGAATATCATCCTCTATAATCCTATATAATAAAGAGGTAATATGCAAATTGACTGTCATACCTTTGCACAAGATGGCTGCCCCCATGTGGTCACAAGATGGCCGGCAGGGGAGGGTTGTTGGGGAGGGACCAGGCCTGCAGGGGAGGGCAGTTGGAGGGGGGACCAGGCCTGCCTGCAGGGGAGGGCAGTTCGGGGGACCAGGCCTGCCTGCCGGGGAGGGCAGTTAGGGGCGATCGGGCCTGCAGGGGAGGGCAGTTAGGGGGACCAGGCCTGCCTGCAGGGGAGGGCAGTTCGGGGGACCAGGCCTGCCTGCCGGGGAGGGCAGTTAGGGGCGATCGGGCCTGCAGGGGAGGGTAGTTAGGGGTGACTGGGCCACCAGGGAGAGGTGAGTTACAGCAGGGGAGGGCAGTTGGGGGCACTCAGTCCAAAAGGGTAGAGAAATTGAGGGTGATCAGGCCGTCAGGGGAAAGCAGTTGGGGGGGATCAGGCCAGTAGGGGAGCAGTTAGGCGTCGATCAGGCCAGTAGGGAGTGGTTAGGGGGTGATCAAGCTGGCAGGGGAGTGGTTAGGGGGCAATCAGGCAGGCAGGTAGGTGAACGGTTGGGAGCCAGCAGTCCCGGATTATGAGAGGGATGTCATATTGGAGAGGGTGCAGGCTGGGCTGAGGGATACCCCTCCTCCAGTCCACGAATTTCATGCACCGGGCCTCTAGTGATTTAATAAAACTAATCATTCTAGTGCTTCATCAGGGACATTCTTAAGTGTAGGTGGCATTTTTATTTTATTATTTTTACTATAAGTGTGCAGTATTGAAGAATACAGCAATTCTTAATACAGTTCGGTGCCACTGCCTTGATTTATATGCTACAAGACCAGCAGTTTTACCCATCACTGCTTTTGCATTTTTTAGTGCAAATGTCAACCCTGCTCAGAAGGCAAATAATGTCTTAGTATTATTTATGAAAATAGTTTAACCTTGTGGACCTCTGAAAGGGTCTTGGCAACCTCCAGTGGTCAACACTATTTCTTGAGAACTATTGCTCAAGAGTATATAAAAAATTACTAAAAGTCAGACCCTGTAAAAGACTAGTGTACATTTAAGATGAGGTCACAAATAGAATATAAGGTAGAGTATAATGAGCATGAGATAAGAGCTACAGACTTGTAGATATTCAGAAGAAAGATGATAATCAGCTGAGGCTATATCAATAGGATTGGTATTTGAAATGGACTTTAAAAGATGTCAACAAACAGATACTTGGGGTAGTAGAGGAGAGTGTTTCTTTCAGAAGCAACAGCACGAAGCTAGAGGGGTAGATACTTATGGGACTTGGGGAAATTATTTCATGTCTTTGGACTTCAGTTTCTAATCTATAAAACAAGAAGATGGAATTTGATCATTTAGTTCACTTCCAGATTTAAAGTTGCAAGATTTCAAGTAGTATTTTTGTAAAGTTTTGCTGTCGACATTATTATTGTTGTTAGGAACGGAAATATTTAAATGATTGTAATTAAAATGTATTTAATGTTTAAAAAATATAAATTAAGGTATTTGCTTTGTATTTTGCATAAAATTTGTGTATACTATTGCATTTATTAGTGCATAAAATTTATAAGAAACATTCTAAATGGTTTTTAAATTTTTTCATTTTTATAATAAATTCATTTTATTATCTGTTTTATTTATTTTTTATGTTGGAGACTGAAATAGAGGTAAAATTGCAGTGTAATAAGGTATATTTAGTGCTCTTACTGTATGTATTAGACATTTTTTTAGTGTGTGCATTACTAGAATTCACATTCCCTTATTCAAAGTATTTGAGGAATTAAATATTCATTGAATCATTATTTACAGGCCCAGTACCACAAATTGGCCCCACTGATTTTTACTTTTTAAAAATAGCTAGTTCAATTACCATATGAAGTAATTGAAATTTGGCTAATTGAAAATATGGTTGCTTCTGGGTTTTTTAGACATTTAGAGAACAGATTGATGAAGAAAAATATATTTACAACAAAAATTTTCTCTTTCGACATTAAATGCTGAGTTTTCTTGTAATTTTTAATTACTAATTATATACTCTGTAGTAGCTAATACCAGGCCTTATAGGAGTACTCTAGTCAAATAAATATTGGTTAAATTGAAAGGAATTCTAATATAGAAGTTTTTAGTTGCGGTTTTTCTTTGAAACATTAGGTTTCTATAGGAAATCTGAATTTTCAGTAAATTGTCATCTCTGTGTTTTTTTTCATTGTCTAGTGTGACTGTGGCTTAAATGTTATTGATGAACTATTTTCTCAGATGATTAATATGAATATCTTGTGTCTTATGCAGAGATTCCTGAATAGAATGGTATATTTTACCAACCCTTTGTTATTGATTCTTTTAGGAATGGATCGAGATTATGGCCCTGGATCTTATGGAGGTCTGGCATTCAAGGATATTTATCTAAAAATTCTTCTTTTGGGTGCCAGTAAAGGTGAGCATCATTTAATTTTTTTCTTTTTAAACCCTTTATAGGGATGGATCGTGACTATGGCCATGGATCCTATGGGGGTCAAAGATCCATGGACTCCTACCTAAACCAGTCATATGGCATGGACAATCACAGTGGTGGTGGTGGGGGTAGCAGGTAAATTGCTTAATCACTTAGCCAAATAATTAGAAGATTATAAGATTCTGGATATTTTAATTTAAGAATTCCTTAGGCACGTTATGATACTTGAACTTCACTATTTGATACTGAATAATCACCTTAAATGTTTGAAGGTGTTAACTAATGGTTATAAAAATTATCTCAAAATCACTGGCAGACATTTTTTTAAGAACCTCAGATAACTATTACCATTTCAATACATGAATCATTAAAGATTTTTCTGTTTTTAGCAGTGAATATTTCTTTTACTTTTAATTCTTAATCAGAATGTCCTGAATAATTGGTGTAAAATGTTACTTGAAATATTATATAGGAAGCTTTTTCTTAATGATTTAAAAAAAATCTTTACTAATGTGGGGTGCTGTTAAAAGCAGCAAAACAGTCTTTGACTAGAATGGGTTTAACTGAACTAGCCTAGCCATGTTCAATTTCTAAGAAACATTTAAGATAGCTATTCTTTTAACTCTAAATTTAACTCTAAAGTAAGTTGTAAGAGTATATTATAATAGTAAAAAGTTCTTTATATCATATCTAGGGTACTTATTGGCAGGTACTACTGAAACCAAAACCACTTGTGCTCTAGGCTAGGAGCATTGTATTAAAGCCACGAATACTATACCTTTTGCTTATTTTAATGCACTAGAGTTCAGAATGTATTTATATTTTGCTGTTGATACTGTGGAAAGCATAAACCTAGTTGAGCTACTATAGGCTTTAAAGTTGATCTTATTTCAGATAAAGGGAGTTTACTTTTTGAGACACAAAGATTCCTACCAAATAGTAAAACTAGTTAGAGAACATTTAAAACTATCGTCCTTCATAAATTGAAGGATCCAGATTCCTTAAGGATGTACTGAATCTTGCTTACTTTCTTCTTTCTGTTTCAAGTGTGCCACTATGGTTGATAGTAGAGGAACTGTTATGTTCAAGAAAATAAACAGTTGATGACAATTTTGCTTATAAGATAGATGCTTTGAAAAATGTAGTTGGAAAGGGGAATACTTTTTATATGGTTACTAGGATTTAGAAGTAAATAGTACCTTCTATTTATTTAGTTATCTGTAAATACAGTTATCTGTAAATACAGTATTTAAATGTTTTAATATATCAATTATTGCCTTGTTACATTGTAAATGTAATGCGTATAAATTATGTAGATGTTATGTTTATCTCTTGTAATTGTGGGACTTTATAAAATTGTGTTGTAAAGTGTCAAGCATACTTTGGATTTGTGAGAAGTAAGATGATTCATTTCTTGTGTTGATTCTATTAAAACCTTGAGATTGTGTGCTCCTTTTTTTTAGCATAGTTTTATGTGATAATTTCCTACCAGGAAATAATTTTTCAAATAATTGATGATGTTATAAAATGTATTCTTTCTCATTTGACTTGAAAATTTATATGCAGAGGGTATATGCTGGTGGTCATTTACTTTTATGTCCTATTTTATGTGCTTATCCTTCTAGATTTGTTAGATTTACTAGTCTATAAGTGAAAAGTGACTGAGGATTGATTATTGACCTTAGCCAAAGTTTGGCAGATTGTCAAATTTTATAACCAGAGATTTTTCTCCAAATTTGAACTACTATAAATATAATGAAGCAGTTTTGTGATATAGATTATTGAGGGTGCAAAAGGATCTCATCTGTGTCATAATAGCCTGCATCTGTGTAGTCTTCAAATTGTGTCCCTATTGAAAGCCAAAATACTGTAAATATTTTGTTTTTTTTTTTCCAATATTGAGGATGGATTTAAAGAAAGTTTGAGTAGTTTGTGAAATTTAGCAAATGACTTTTTCTAAGACTAGGGCTGGGCTAAAATAATTACAGATAAATCTTTTATTTTTAATAAAATAGAAAAGCTGCTAAAAAGCAGATTTTTAAGCTAAGCTTTACTTAACTCAATTCATATTTAAAAATTGACTCAGGTAGCTTTCTATCTGGTCTCATGTTGAATTGCCCAGCCCTAATCAAGCGTGAACAAAAGTAGAACTGTGCAAACCAGTATGGTATAAATGAATTTTAGTTGATAAATGTCATCTGATAATTTGTCTTTTGAATTGTCTAACATTAGTAAGCTTACTTTTGTTTTTTCCCTCACTGTGCAATTTTTCCAGGTTTGGACCTTATGAGTCTTACGACTCCAGGTCTTCTCTGGGTGGGCGAGATCTATACAGATCTGGCTATGGTTTTAATGAACCCGAACAAAGCCGCTTCGGAGGTAGTTATGGTGGTCGATTTGAGAGCTCCTACCGGAATAGCCTTGACTCTTTCGGAGGTAGAAACCAGGGCGGGTCTAGCTGGGAAGCACCTTACTCCCGTTCAAAATTGAGGCCTGGGTTTATGGAGGACAGAGGAAGAGAGAATTACTCTTCCTACAGCAGTTTTTCTTCACCCCATATGAAGCCTGCACCTGTAGGCTCTCGGGGGAGAGGAACGCCTGCTTATCCTGAAAGTACGTTTGGAAGCAGAAACTATGATGCTTTTGGAGGACCATCAACAGGCAGAGGCCGAGGCCGAGGAGTAAGTACAACAGAATCTTTTCAGATTCTTTTCACTAGTCACTCTTTTAAACCCTTTCAAGACCGTGGTTTTCAACTAGAATAAACACTGTTCATCCCAGTGTATTCTGAAGCAAAAGCTGAGTCATAAGCATAATTTTTAGGTTGTCTGTAAAACTTTCTCCAGCACCTCAGAAAATAAGTGACAGTGTGAGATGATTGTTCATAAAGTTTTGCCAAATCTCCCTTTATTAAAAAGGTGAGGACGTTAGATTTGGTCTAAAAGGGGTTAAAAGGAGTTGCATTTTTCCTTGTAAACACCAGCAGTTTTGCTAGTGGGACAGTTCTTGGATTATTGTAAAAGGTAACAACCCTTTTGGAGTTTTTTGAGTAGGTTAAAGGTGCAATGTATGATAAAATGTTTATACTTTGCTACTATATTTCTTCAAAGCTCCATATTTCACATTAAACATAAGAGATCAAAAGTTGGTGATAGTTGAGGGTAGCTTAGCTTTGTTTACATGGTGAAGAAGTTGCTATGTAAAATAGGTTGTAGAAAGATTTGTGGTCAGTATAATTTTGCTAATTCACTCTTAACGTATGTCCTATTGCTGGGTATAATACTTTCTCTGTCATCGGTTTTAATATTGAAAAATAATTTCCTACCTGTATATGTTTATGGCTCCTTCTTAGGAAGTAATATTTTGTAAATTCTTGCTTAAATGAGCAGATATGGTAGTCTTCAAGTGTTTAATTTCAGATTATGCCTATGTTCTTAGGGAACTTGACTAACATGAAATTTTACCTAGTAAGTGTATGGAGATTATGGAGTTATTATTTAGTTTGGTCATATAAAGAATACTGTGTTTTTGCTATAATCTAAGAAATGTTTTTATTTTTTATTTTTTGAGTCAGTGGCTCTTAATATTCTCTTTGCAGAGGGAAGTACTTCTGATAAAAAATGTAGTAGGGCACACATTTTGACTGTTTACTAGCTTTTGCTACATCAGTGTAGTGTGTCATACTTTTTTTTTTAGAAATTTTGCATTTATAACAGTTAACTCCTATGTAAAATGCATTGCACCTTTAATGGATAACTAATCAAGATTTTTTCTGGTATGACTGTATACATTGCCTGGAAACACTAATTTATTCCAGTCCACTAGGTTAGATAGGTATCCTAAGCATAATATATAAATGTGAGCAATATGTTGCTATTCCACCATACTTTATGATTGTAGGTTAAATGAAAATAGTTGGGGTAAAATTTGAAAACACCTAGCATTTTCCATGCTGTATTATTACTTTATAGGCAAATGACTTTTTTCTTAATGAGACTTCAAATATCAATTTTGTTTTCACCATAGAAAAACAGGTATTCCTGTACTTTGTATTCACCATTCTAGTCTGAATGGACTTTTCTTTCTTTCCTCCTGTTAATGAAGTAGATGAACCAATAGGGTTTTCTTTTTTAATCTTCACTTGTACAATTCCCATTGGATCCTTCTCTTCAGATTACTCCTCATTCTTTATCTTATAAAAGTAAGGTTAGAAGAACAAATTCCTTTGGACATGTGACCTCTTGGTGTAGTGGATTTTGTTAATGACTAAAAGAGGAAGGGACACAGAGTCGCTTGGTTGCATGACTCTTCGTCTGTAAACTTTTGCTTCTCAGGCTTCTGGGTCAGAATATGTTTCTCTAGGTAAGAATGTGAATGGAACGTCAGATGTAATTCTTTATCTGAAGTGTGTCTTGGAAGTTGATGCATGGTTATGCTTTAACTCTCCTATTTCATACTAATGTTCCATCTCGCCTTCTCATTCCCTTTTTCAACAGGGAGAAATCATAAGTGATTTCTGGATCTTTTTTACTTCCAACTTCAAACTTCAAATATGGTCTTTGTGTTTCTTAGTTTTAAGCCAGGCTTTAGTAAAGTAAAGATTTCTTTTAAGGTCTTTTCATGGGAAAATATCAATTAGGAACTCTGAAGAGGAGTTGTCAGAGAGTTGTACAAGTGGTAATATTTTGACAGGCACATATGTTGTTTATGATCTCAACTAATTTTGAATTGTAAAAATAAAAATAGCTAATATACATATTTGTTCTACTGGAAATAAAAATACTAATTGACTGGATTCGAGTTCATGTAATAATTTACAAAGTTTTCCAATGTGTTTATTAAGAGTGGACATGTAAATTTTAGTTACATTCTAGGAATTTCTAGGTAAAAATTACTAGATAGAAAACGTAAATTTTGTATGAATTCATTCTTTATCTTTGGATATTATGCTAATATTTCTTGATTTCACAAATTTGCAGCATATGAGTGATTTTGGAAGCATTCATAGACCTGGAATTGTTGTTGACTATCAAAATAAATCCGCCAATGTGACAGTTGCTGCTACAAGAGGAATAAAGAGAAAAATGATGCAACAATTTAATAAGCCCAGTGGAACCTTCATCAAGAAACCCAAGCTAGCAAAACCTGTGGAGAAGATAAGCCTCAGCAAATCACCTAGTAAGTAAGAAAATACAATTGCTGTGGATACTTTTTACCTTTTTTAATTCAGTGCTTGTAGATAATTTTTCATGTTTATATAGACAAGCTGCATTGTAATTATAGCGGTTAGGTTTGTGAAACCCCTAGTGCAGTTATTAGTAATGAACATCAAAATTAATCAAGATACTGTTTATTTATTTTTAAAATTTTTATACTTTATTTCTTTTAAAAAATGTTTTTATTGATTTTAGAGAGAGAGGAAAGGAGGAGAGAGAGAAACATCAATGTGAGAGAGAAACATTGATTGGTTGCATCCCACATGCACCCCAACTGGGAATCGAACCAGTCAGTGCCCTTTCAGTGCACTGGGCGACGCTTAACCAACTGAGCCACACTGGCCAGGGCACAAGATACTTTTTAGGTTCACATGCCCTGATCTATCCCTCTTCCCTAAATCCTGGTTTAGGGTGGAGTCAGAATATTTATATTTTTAAAATGGCCTCACACATGATTTTGAGTCAAGCTGCTGGGTGTTACTGTGTTTATTGTTTGAGGTATTGTTGAGGAAGTGTTATGTTATATTACATAGAATGCTCTTTATGAGGACTAAGGGAAGAAATGTTTCATGGTCGTACGTACCAGGAAAATCTATACTTCTAGAAAAGTAATTTGCTTTTAATCTTCTGGACATAATGACTTTTTTTGGGTTGTGGTTAATCCTCACCGGAGAATATATTTTCCATTGATTTTTAGAGAGAGTGGAAGGGAAGAAGAGAAAGAGGGAGAGAGAGAGAGTTATGAGGCATACCGATCAGTTGCCTCCTGTATGAACCCTGACAAGTGCTAGGCTCAAACCTGCAATCCAGGTACACACCCTTGACTGGGGATCAAACCTTCAACCCTTTGGTGCATGGGCCAATACTCTAACCACTGAACAACACTGTCCAGGATGCTCCTCTCTCCCCCTTTTTTTAACAATATTTGATAATAGTGTAGTATAGCTAAGAATGAAGCCAAAATTCCATACCCAGTTCATCCTTTTATTGTTAGGCATGAGGTAGGCATTTTGAAAAGTATGCAAAATATTGAGGAATAAGAGGTCTTGTAGTATAGGCTATATGATTTGTTGAAAAGCAGTAGAAGGAACCATATTCAGTCATTTTGCTGGAGGTACAATATACTAGTATATCATAGCTTTAGCATATGAAAGGGAAACCCAATTACTTCTAGTTTGAGGTTATATACTTGTAGATTTTCCGTAGAGAGTTTTAGTGAAATCCAATGGGAATATGGAAATGGTTGATTAATAAGGATATACATTTAAGCTCTTATAAAATGATGAAAAGTAATCTAGATATTGAGTTTTAAGGTGTTGATTTTATATAATTTTGAAACATTCCACTGTATACATAGCAAATGCTGCCTAAATATTTGTTTGCTGTCAAGTTTATGAATCCCTGGGTATTCATGATTTTATATTAGGTATTTTTAAAAACAATCTAAAAGGAAAACAATACATAAAAGGAAAACTTTAAGGGCAGATTAGTTTTTTTAAGTCTAAAGTTAAATGTATTATATGAAAGAAGTTGCTCACAGTGAGATACCACTACCCACCATGTGAAGTTGATGGACATAATAAAAACAAAGTGTTGGCAAGGAGTGGAAAAATTGGGACCCTCACATATTACTTTTGGGACTATAAAATGGTGCAGCTGCTGTGGGAAACATTTTGATAGTTCTTTGAATGAATAAATATAGACTGACCATGTCACCCAGCAATTCTACTCCTGGGTTTATACCTCAAAGAATTGAAGAGAAGTATTCAAACAAAAGCTTGTACATAAATTTTCATAGCAGCATTATTCATAGTAGCCAAAAGGTGGAAACAATGCAGTTGTTAATTAACAAATGAATGGATGAAAGAAAATGTGATCTGTCCACACAATGGAATGTTATTCAGCTATTAAAAAGAAAGTAGGTACAGATATATGGTACAATACGTGAATGAACCTTGAAAACACTATGCTAAATAAAAGAATCCAGACAAAAAAGCCACATATTATATGATTCTATTTATGTGAAATATCCAGAACAGAGAAATCTATGGAGACAGAGAGCGGATTAGTAGTTATTAAGGGGTTGGGGAAAGTGAAAGTTATGAGTGACCATTTTGGGTGATAAAAAAATTTGAAACTAAGCAGTGATGATGGTTGCATAACATTGTGCTATATTTACTGTCACTGAATTGTTCACTTGGAAATGGTTAAAATGGTAAATTTTGTACCAGGTATTTTATTACTTTACTAGAGGTCAGGTGCACGAAATTCGTGCACAGGAAGGGGGTTGGGGGGTGGGGGTGGTGGTGGTTGTCCCTCAGCCCGGCCTGTACCCTCTCCAATCTGGGATATTCCTTTCATAATCCGGGACTGCTGGCTCCTAACCGCTCGCCTACCTGATTGCCCCTAACTGCTTCTGCCTGCAAGCCTGATTGCCCCTAACTGCTCCCCTGCCAGCCTGATCGCCCACAACTGCCCTCCAAAAAGCCAGAGGACTCAAGGTAAAGCTGGTTGTTCAAGAGGATTAAATGCCCATAACTAGTGGAAAGATGAAGGGAGTGATTTACTTAAGGCAGCGATTTTCAGCTCATGGCACACATAAAGTAATTACTAAAATTCAGCAGCATATCCAAAATATATATTTTTGCTGCTCTGACCAAAAAATAGGTATAATTTTGATTCATACACGCCAGATGGCTATTGTTGTGTTGTTTGTTGTCATGTTTTAAATTTGACAAAGGAAAAAGAAGTCAGTGCCTCTGACTAAATAGTCAGGTATTGCATGTTTTAAAAATTCTTGTGGCACACCACTTAAAAATTGCTGTTTTAGATGATAGTGATTTTATTGCTTAAAATGAGAATAAGGAAAAATAAACAGATTAAGAGGAAAAAATATAAGAAAAGTATATAGCAAAGACTCCCATAGATGAAAAGTAAATATGACAAAATTCATGATGATTATATACTGGGTAATCTTGAACTCTGATTTTTTTTTTTTTTGGTGAATTCAATTTAATCTTCTATCACAAAGTAAACTTTGTATGTCTGTACTTTATAAACTGGGACTGGAAAGGGAGAATGGAAATCTATAGTCTTAATACTTTTGTCTGATATCCTAGCAAAAATTGATCCAAAAAATGAAGAAGAAGAAGAAAAGCGGCGAATTGAGGCTCGGCGAGAGAAACAAAGGCGCAGAAGGGAAAAAAACAGTGAGAAATATGGAGATGGATACAGGTTTGTGCTTAGTAGTCAGAAAATTGGGCTCATTATAAAACCATTTTCTAGAAAGGGCAATTAATTGGAATGCAAACAATTCCTGAGCATCAAATGAAAAGTTTTGATCAAAGATATATAGGAATGTTTTTGACTTTTGATATTTATATACAATTACCACTTAGAAATATAGGGAAAAAGTCCTATTCAATAATGATAATTGTTTCATAATGTTCAGAAATACAGTACTCTTAATAAGAAATATATGTCATAATATGAGGAAAACCACAGTCTTTGAGATTTTACTATATGGAGACATAGTGATATATATATATATACATACACATATATATTTTTTTCCCTACCCAAGTATATGTTTATTGATTTTAGAGAGAGAGAGGAAGGAATTCAGAGAGAGGGAGAGAAAGAAGAAGAACCATCAATTGGCTGCCTCCTGTACATGCCCTGACTGGAATTGAACCCACAACCTTTTGGTGTATGGAATGATGCTCTAACCAACTGAGCCACCTGGACAAGGCCATAGTGATACTCTTGGATAGGAAAACTAAATTTTACAAAAATAATAGTAAATGAGTAGATACTAGCTTTTCTAGATACTGAAACAGAAAGCTGTACTAGAAAAAGGTAATCAGTGTAACTGAATTACTAGCTTGTAAGCAGATGTGTTATATGGAAGAATGTAATCTATACTAATAAAAGGGTAATATGCTAATTAGACCGGACATCTTCTGGACATCCTTCTGGATAGTGCCAAGGTGGCAGGGGCTGAGGCAGAGGTGGTTAGGGGCGATCAGGCTGGCAGGGGAGGGCAGTTAGGGGGCGATCAGGCTCCCAGGGAGCAGCTAGGCGATCAGGCAGGCAGTCAGAGGTGGTAGGGGCCATCAGGCAGGTAGGCAGGCAGGCAAGTGGTTAGGTGGCAGCGGTCATGGATTGCGAGAGGGATGCCCAACTGCTGGTTTAGGCCGGATCGGATCCAGCCTAAACCGGCAGTTGGACATCCCCTGAGGGGTCCCGGATTGGAGAGTGTGCAGGAGGCTGGGCTGAGGGACAGCCCCCCCACCCCCGCACGAATTCATGAATTTCGTGCACCGGGCCTCTAGTGTATAATAAGATAACTGCAAATGAAAGGGGAATTACTTGAACAATAACAAGAAAAATATTTTAGATCCTCTACAAAGGGAATAATGACCAGATTTGTTTACATATAAATTGAAAACTTAAAAGGAAAGCAAACAGACTTGGAAAATATTATAAACATGAAAAATGATTAATGTTTAAGTTAGATAAATATCACCGAACCAGAATTTTTAAAAAAATAAGGAAACAAGATGCCCAATACATAATTTGGTGAAAGAACAACAGCTATGTAATAATTCTAGGGCAAATAAACTGAAAATTTAAATAATAGCATAGCAGTGTATTAGCTAGGAGGAAAAAATATTGATTAACTGGGATACAGTCAAAAGACAGAATTTTCTGGTGACTATATAATATAACTACTGGGAAGCAGTTTATTAGTTTTTAGAAATGTCTTGAATTTTTTATACTTTTTATCTCTCCAAGAAAATAACCTAAAAATGTAGAAGAGTCTAACCTGAAAATATGCCCATTACAGCATTATTTATAATAATAATTATTTATAATAGCTCCAAAACATTTAAATAGTAATAGAGTGTGACCCATCATATATAAGGTTAGATACATCCCTTCTTGGCTCTTATGCCTTTGGTTATAAAGCCTGAAACAATATGCAGAAAATGTAGGCACAATAGAAAAATACAGGGTGGGGCAAAAGTAGGTTTACAGTTGTTCATATGGAAAATAATACCATAATTTGTGAATAATAATACAAGGATAAATTGTTTCATGTACTCACAACTGTAACCTATTTTGCCCCACCCTATATATATGCAAGATGTAAAGTTATGCATAGGGGAAAGATAGACTACTAGGAAGTTTCGTTAAAAAGACAGTATTGATATTTATCTTTTTCCTTCTGAAATTTGCCCAGGTACTATATGCTAGGG
>NW_006296974.1:450642-451633 GCF_000327345.1 Myotis davidii | reverse complement strand
AAAGAAATAATATAAAATTGAAAAAGTAAATTCAGTGTTTTTCCCATTCAAAATACATTTTTTGCTCTGTAAAGGTTAACTTGTATGTGTAGCATGAAGGGAATGAAATATTTCAGCTAAATGAATTTTCTAGATGTCTAAAACTACTCAAAAGATAACATTTTAAGATCAGAATCTGCAAACCCTTTCAAGGAGGTATTTTTAAAATGTATGAGTTTTCTTCCATATTAAACAGGATACTTTGTTATTACTTGGTTTTAATATATACATTGGTTTTATTTATGTAAAATGTAGTTAAAGAAAATTCAATTGCATCTAATTCCCAGATTTGTTGTTTGATACTAGTCGGTAAAGTATTGTGTAATCTTTGTGTCCAGCTTTAATAACATTTAACGGTGTTCTTTCTGGTTTGTTACTTCTAATTTGTTGGGACCTAAGAAACAATATAATTAAACTTATTAAGAATTAACTCATAAAAAGAAATTTTAAGGGGCAGCTACCCCTGTGGTCCTTGGGAATATCTCCCACTCTGATATTCTTCTTTTGGCAAGGATAATGGATGTAGTTACTTTGGTGCAGAAATAAATTAAAATGAATGTTTTGTATCAAATGTTTATGAGTTCAAAGATGACTTTATATTATAGGATTAATTTTTCTATTTACCCTATGAATACTTTATCCAATAAAATTATAGGTTTGGATATGATGTATCCATGTTAAAATAATATATATTGTGATTTGGAGAAAATAAAAGAAATGAGCTTTCATCTAGCTGTTTTTCCCATAATTCTGAATATAAACCTGATGACATAACTAAAAGAGTATTATTAGTTCAATTAAATTGTAATTTTTGGATAAATATCTTTTTAAATAGTCTAAAAATTATTTCAATTTATCAGAACAGTTTTACTTTGAGTTAGGATAAGAGATTGACAGAAAATAATTATTCTTATAATATATATATTCCTTGGATATTTGAGTGTTTTTAATA
>NW_006296974.1:434664-450587 GCF_000327345.1 Myotis davidii | reverse complement strand
GGAAAGAAATTGGTTTTTGAGAGGTGCAGACAAACAGTATATGGTGAAGAGAGCCAAAAGAAAGTACGAAGTAGTCATATAGGAGACTACGTAGGGGTGCAGAGAAATGCATCAGTGGATTTTAACAGATTTAGGAATGGTGTGGGGGGGGTGACAATAGGCGTTGTTAGGCAGCTCAGGTAGAGGTCATGGTTTGAGGTAAAAAAGTTTAAGTGTTTCCTTTATATTCAGGAAATGGAAAGCTATTTAGATGGGAAAAGACTGTAGTGGGGCGAAAGATATAAACTAATTAAAACATTTAATGAAGACATACTATGTTCCAGATACTGTTAAAGCTATTAGTGTGTGAAGCCAAATAGAGAGATAGGAGAGAGTAAGTGCTGTTCTAAATGGCAGCTGAAAGGATTTTAACGTTTTTTTTTAGCCATAAGGAGCCAATGAAGCTTTTTGAGCAGTAATGTGCTGTTGCCTCCTTTAGGAAGTAACACTAATCTATATATATAAAAGCCTAAGCGACTGTTCAACCGGTTGCTATGATGTGCACTGACCACCAGGGGGCAGACGCTCAATGCATGAGCTGTCCCCTGATGGTCAGTGCGCTCCCACAGCGAGAGTGCCACAGACGCTGGCTCATGGCTGGCGAGTGCAGCTATGGCAGCGCAAGTCTCTCCTACAGGCACTTCCCCTATGCCTTCTCCATCCGGACCGGGATTGGGTCCAGCATCGGGACTGACTGGGCATGAGCCTGCGGCCGCTTCTCGGTCATGGGTGCACCAGTATTGCCTTAGGATAGGTGCATGGAGACCCTACCGAGCCTACCAAGTGGTGGCGTGGCAGCAGGCGCAGTGGGGCCTGGATGAGTGGAAGCAGTGTGGCGCCAGGCCACGGCTTGGGCTTCTCCCCGGCCGCCTATGTGCACTACTACATCCCTTGAGGGATGTTGGACTGTGAGTTGTGGCCCGATCTCTGCAGGCCAGGCTGAGGGACTCCACCGGTACACGAATCTGCACCGGGCCTCTAGTTAATTGAATGATTACTGTGTGCCAGGAACTGTTCTAAGGGCTTTATATTTATTAATTTTTTAGATCCTGGTCTCATTAAGATAAGAAAATTAAGGCCCAGAGGAAGTTAATTGTCCAAGGTCACACAAGGGGGCTAGGATATCAACCCAAAAGTTGGCTCCAGATCCCATACTCTTTACCAGGAAAATAAATCTAATAGTAGTGTAAGGAATTAATTGGAAAATGGAGGCTGGAGACAAACCAGTTAGGAAATGGCGGTTATAATTGTAGGAAAAGGAAATGAAAATACGTAAGATAGGAGCAATTAAATGGAGAAAATGAGGGAATTCATTCTGGGATGGTTCCAGAGCTTGTAAATGCATGCATTTGTTCAGACCAGGACTGTTAGTTATCCTGAAGTGGTCTTTAGGAAACAGGACTTTGGTCATCCAAGAGCTCCAAGGGAGTGAATTATGGTTGTCTGATATCCCACCTGGCTGTGTTGGTACAACTTTAGTGGTTTGGAAACTGGAGGCTGGAACAGAGTGTAAAACAAGTAGTGGAACTTTGGAAATTGATACTTGTCACGGTTTGCTTTGGCTTTCTTACTGGTCTAGGCTAGAAATAGAGTTTGGGATTAGATGAAGTAGATATAGATATTCCATCTTTCATACTCAGAAGCTCCAGGGTGGGTCAGAAATGCAAAGTAGTAGTATAATGACAGTGTTGTTCAAATAGGTACTTAATGAAATATTATTTTTTTCTGCCTTAAGCTAAATTTACATCACCCATAAAATGGAAGAAAGGAAATCATGCTACTAAAATTAGTTTCATTGTTATCTTTATATGCATTCTGTAAGTAAATAAAGTAATATATAAAGAAATACTTTTTTTCCCTTATAGAATGGCATTCACATGTTCATTTTGTAAATTTCGAACGTTTGAAGAAAAAGATATTGAACTGCATCTGGAAAGTTCTTCACACCAGGAAACATTAGATCATATTCAGAAACAAACTAAATTTGATAAAGTAGTTATGGAGTTTTTGCATGTAAGTAGCTGTTTTTAAAGTGAAAAGCACTTTATCTGAAATTTCAATTTCTTATTTTTTGTAGTTCTCCATTTCCCATATTATGTTTCTAAAATTTTAATTTGTTATTTTAAAATGAACCTGCAATTAGATGTGAATTCCTCTTGTATAATATAATTTAGATTTGTTATTTGAGGGGACATTTTATGTTTCTTACAATAATTTCTGGTACAGGTGTCAGGAAAAGAATTCCTTTAACAACTTTATTGATGCAGAATCAGCTGTCATCCATCGAGGGGGTCTCTGTATGTGTTGTTGTGCTGAGTACTCTGGTATTTTATTTGAGCCTCAGAATAACTCCTATTTTATCATGAAAGATCATGCTCAGAACAGTTTAGTGACTCAGTAAGTAGCGGAGTCTGAATTCAAAACCAGAGAGTCAGGTGTATGTTTAGTGTCCTTTGTATTATGAGTGTGTGGTCATCTCAGTTCAACAATTTTTCTTGAATATTTATGAAATGTGCTGTGTAGGCATGGAAGATTCAGACACTACCCTCATTGAACAGACAACAGTTGGAAATAGAACACATCCATACACAGATGACACAGTTAAGTGGGAAGGCCAAGAATGATAGTATGTGCAGAAGGGGTTTGGAGTAAGGAAGGATAGTTGGGTTCAGGGATGCTTAAGGAAGGTGCTAGAGCTGAACTGCTAATTGTGCATACAGTTAATTTGGGCAGAAGAGATGGATTTGTTAGAAGGCTAGAAATACAATGATCATTCACTCCTCTATATCCTTGGAGAATTGTGTCCCTTAATTACAATTTTTGTAATTATTCCTTAACTGGTGCCTGTCATTTAGGACTTAAGTGTTCACTTGCCCAGAGAACACTTTTTTTTTTATAAATTAAAAAAATATATTTTAATTCATTTCAAAGAGGAAGGGAGAGAGAGCGAGAGATACTAGTATATAGAAATATCAATGATGAGAGAGAATCATTGATTGGCTGCCTCCTGCACATCCCCTACTGGGGATCAAACCTGCAACTGGGGCATGTGCCCTAACCGGGAATCTAACCATCACCTCCTGGTTCATAGGTTGACGCTCAATCACTGAGTCACACTGGCCAGGGCAGAGAAGGCCTTGACTAGTCTACTTGCTTTGATTTCTCTTACTCTATCTGCCTAAAATATGTTTTGAAAAGTGAATACTTTTTGTAGTTTATTGGTACATTATGATAGTCTTTTCAACTAAATTGTAAGCTTCTTGAGAACAGATACTAGTTCTTATATAACGCATACTGTTTCATAGGCCAAGCATGGTGCTGAGCATATGCTAAATGCTCACTGATAATTTTTTGGATTCTTCCTATTTTGTTTTCTAGGAATGTATGGTGAATAAATTCAAGAAAACATCTATTCGTAAGCAACAGACAAATAATCAAACAGAAGTAGTCAAAATAATTGAAAAAGATGTTATGGAAGGTAAGTAAACATTGTTTTCGAAAATTTACATGTATATTTTATGCTGTAACCTATTTCTGTGTAAAGATGCCCACTAGAGTGATACAGTACATAGTTATAATTGGTAGCACTGAGTGGGTTATAAGAAATGAACTTTGACTTCTTGTTCTCATGTTTACAAATTTATCACTTTCTACACTTGTGGCCTTCACTTCAGTTTTAGAGGAAAAATCAACTTTACCTCTGGATGGAAGTTCTTCTACCATCTGTCCTGTCTTTCTTATCCCTATCATTTCCTTAAGGACTTTTCCTCTTCTGTTTTTCCCTCTTCTCTTTTAATTCCCTCCCTGAAGCCTATTCTTATCTTAAAAATAAAAAAAAACCAAAGGAACAGAGAAAAATAAAAACGGACATCTGTTCACCTAAAACCCGCCTTTCTCTCTAAATAGCCAAGCTTTGTTAGGCATAGTCCACACTGGTCTGTTTCTTCACTTCCCATTTATTGTTTTACCTATAGTAGATAATTTTCTGCTACCATTAGTTGACTGAAACTGCCCTGACAAAGGTTACCAACACCAACTGCAATAGATTCTTTTGAATCATTATCTTACTTCTGCAACATTTTTCACTGATAACTTTATTCTCTGTGAACCCATTTCCTCCCTTGGTTTTTCTGGTATCTCACTGCCCTCATGTTCTCTGTATGCCCTTGTCATTTTTCACTTTGTGTGCTTTTCTTTCTGTATCAGACTTTTAGAAGTCAGTATTTCCCAGAATTCTGTCATTTGTCCCATTATTATCTCTCTATATTTCTTCCGGTATTATTTACAGAGCTTAAATTAACACTTTTGTTAATTACTTATGCAGCTATAGCACAGATCTTTCTTTTGAACTCTAACGTTATACATCCAAGTGCCTAGTCACATCTCTCTTCAGCCCTTCCACAAAATCAACATATCCAAAAAACTCTGTCCTATCTTTGAGCATCCTCCAGCCCATGAAGAAAACAAAACAAATACTCTACAAATACCTCCTTTATTATGTTGGAAAGTGGCCCTACCATCAAAACCAGAAGTGTGAAACCTGAGTACTTACTGTGATTTGACTCTATTTGTGGCATTGTGCCCTTTAGGTTCCATCTTTTAAATGTCTACCAAGTCTGTTTATCTTCTTTTTAAATAATGCATTTGTTCAAACCTTTGCGTGCTCTTTTGACAATTATAGTATTTTGCTAACTAGTTTTCTAACTTCCAGTCTTTCTGACTTCTAATTCTACTATATTGCATCATTACTTCAAGAATTTTCAGTGGTTCCCCCCATTCAGAATAAAATTCAAATTCCTAGGCATGGCACAAAAGGCTCTACGTGGTCTAGGCCAGTGGTCAGCAAACTCATTAGTCAACAGAGCCAAATATCAACAGTACAATGATTGAAATTTCTTTTGAGAGCCAAATTTTTTAAACTTAAACTATATAGGTAGATACATTGTTATTAACTTAATTAGGGTACTCCTAAGCTGGCCTTCGCTAAAAATGTCCTCAATCTGATTGAGGTACATTTGCTGAGGTAGACCCCTTCCAACTCTCCCAACCATACTTGTCTTGTATACTTGTTTCGCCCAGGCTGAAAACCTACTTCTGTGCATGGGCCACGAAGTTTCAATCGCACTGTACGTGCGCACCCGCACATGGTATTTTGTGGAAGACCCACACTCAAGGGGCCGAAGAGCCACGGTTTGCCGACCACTGGTCTAGGCCTTTCTCTTTTTCTCTGTTCTCACCTTTTATTCTTTCTTTATACTTTGTGCCCCAGCTATATGGAATTACTTGCAATTCCCAGGAGGAGCCATTGTCTCTTATACCTACCCTTTGCATATCCTATCTAATAAAAGACAGAAAGGGTAATTAACTGTATCTCTGCTACACTTCTCATTGGCTAATCAGGGCGATATGCAAATTAACTGCCAACAAAAATGGCGGCCAGCAGCCACGCAGCTGAAGCAAACATGAGGCTTGCTTGCTCCAGTGATGGAGGAAGCCAAGGTTCCCCACCTGCTGCGGCCCATCTCTGAGCTCTGGAAGCAACAATGTTTCAATTATAGAAGCTAAACAAACCCCAGATACCTGCTTTCAACCGGCTGCGGCCGCAGTGCTAAGGATGTCTGTCTGCAGGTTAGGTCTGCTCCCCGCTGGCAAGTGGACATTCCCCGAAGGCTGTCGGGCTGCCAGAGGGATGTCTGATTGCCATCTTAGGCCCAACCCCCCCCCCTCCCCCCGGGAGCCGGCCTAAGCCAGCCAATAGTCATCCCTCGAGGGGTCCCAGACTGCGAGAGGGCACAAGCCAGGCTGAGGGGACCCCCCCCCCCCGCGCGCACAATTTTTGTGCACCGGGCCTCTAGTCTTACCTAATAATAGACAAACATGTAAAATGACTGTACCTTCACTACGCTAACCAGCCAATCAGGAGAGTATGCAAATTAACCTAACAAAGATGGTGGTTAATTTGTATACATAGGCTCCAAGTGGTGATGTGAAGCCTGACAGCCCGGAGGCTGGAGGAGCGCCGATGGCCCTGGGACCGTGAGGCTTCACTGCGCTGCCGGCCCTGGGTCCAGCTCCGGCTGGAGCCCGGCCAGAGCAAAGGCCTGGGTGTCAGGTGCCGGAGGAAAACCGGTGCCAGCAACCAGGGGAAAGGAAGGCCTGTTGCATGAATCTCTTCGTGCAACAGGCCTCTAGTATTTATATATTTACCTATAATAAACATCAATTGCTATTTTCAGTGTCCAACATATCTTGTTTCTCATGAATCCAATTATGATGTCTTTTCCCCTAGTCCTAGCTACTCACATTCATAATCATGAAAATTCTTATTTTACCAAAAAATTACATTTGTTTTCTTTTATATTTTCTTTTTAGATGGATGTATAGGCTTCAGACCATAATTATATAACATGACTAGGAAATATAATGTAATTATACTTCATAATTTTAGTCTTTTCATGTGCTTTTAATAGATATGTGCAGATTTATGAGATATACTAGAGGCTCGGTGCACAAAATTCGTGTACTGGAGGGGGTGGTTGTTCCTCAGTCCAGCCTACACCCTCTCCAATCTGGGACGCCTTGGGATCAGCAATAGGACATCCCTCTCATAATCTGGGACTGCTGGCTCCCAACTACTCGCTTGCCTGCCTGTCTGATTGCCCCTAACCCAGTGGTTCTCAACCTTCCTAATGCCGTGACCCTTTAATACAGTTCCACCTGCCCGCCTGCCTGATCGCCCCTAACTGCCTCTGCCTGCCTGCCTGATCGCCCCTAACTGCTTCTGTCTGCCAGCCTGATCACCCCTAACCGCTACCCTGCCAGCCTGATCAATGCCTAACTGCTCCCCTGCCAGCCCGATCGCCCCCAATTGCCTTCCCCTGTCAGCTCAATCATCCCCAACTGCCCTCCCTGCCGGCCCGGTCACCCCCAGCTGCCTTCCCCTGCTAGCCCGGTTGGTCCCAACTGCCCTCCCCTGCTGGCCCAGTTGCCCCTAACTGCCCTCCCCTGCTGGAGTGATCGCCCACAACTGCCCTTCCCTGCCAGCCATCTTGTGGCTGTGGGTGCTGCCATCTTTGAGGGCGGAGCAGCAATTAGCATATTCCCTCCTTATTTGCTGTGGACGCCGTCATCTTTGATGGCGTGAGGGTCAATTAGCATATTTCATTATTAGATAGGATAGAAAAACTCAACATAAACTGTACTCCACTCCTACTAGTATTTTGGGAAGGAGTATAAATAATTATGGGAACAAAATAGTAAAACTTGATTTCTCTGAAATAAAAACATATGAGTCATTTATTATTATTTATTGGATTTTTTTGTAGGTGTTTCTGCAGATGATCACATGATGAAAGTAGAGACTGTTCACTGCAGTGCTTGTAGTGTGTATATCCCTGCTTTACATAGCTCAGTTCAGCAACACTTAAAGTCTCCTGATCATATCAAAGGGAAGCAGGTAAGTTTGCTTCTATCCTAACATCTATCCTAATGAAGTCTTTAAATCATTCATCAGTCCCTTATTGTTCTTTAAAGGCCATTGTGTACAATCCTAGTAATCTCACCTGTGAATTACTGTAAAGATAGCTAGAGAGATGTACATCACCAGCAGGGTCAAGACGGCCCCAGTGAGGTTGAGACTGCCCCGGTGGGGTAGGGATGGCCCCAGTGAGGTCTGGACGGCCCCGATGTGGTTGGGACGGCCCTGGTGAGGATGAAACGGCCCCGGTGAGGCTGGGACAGCTCCAGTGAGGTTGGGACAGATAATGGGGATCAGTATAGACTGATGAACAGGGGTAGATGCAGAGGCAGAGCAGCATTGAATAGACTGTCAAACTACAGTGGGAAGCTTGGGGAGGGTTTGAGAGGGGCGTTAAGAGATCAACCGAAGGACTTATATGCATGCATATAAGAATAACCAATGGACACAAGACACTAGGGGGTAGGGGCCAGGGGAATGTCAAGGGGGAGAAAAAGGAGACATATGTAATACTCTTTGTAATACTTCAAGCAATAAAAATTATTTAAAAAAAAACATAAATTAAAAAGCTAGAGAGAGGCAATATGTACAATAGTTAGATTGTGGACTCTGGATCAAGACATTTTGGGTTTGAATTGTGGTTCAGTACATGCATGTAAATTAATTTTGTTTAACTTTATGTGTAAAGTGGGGATGGATAAATCATTTTACTTTTACATGACTATTTGAAGATTAGGTAAATGAAAATATAAAAGGCACTTAACTTAAAAAGTGCTTGGCACATAGTAGGCATTCAGGAAATTATAGCTGTTAATGAACTGTTCCTTTTTTTTTTTTAAGTTGATACAAAATGATTGTGTGTGTGTGTGTGTGTATATGTGTGTTTTAAAACAAAAGGAAGGAATGATTTGATTATAACATTTTTCTGTAGTCAGGAAAAATGAAAGTAAAAGGATTATCAGTTACTATCCTTATTCTTACATTTTTAAGTAGAATTTACTAAAGTATTCTAGAAGAGTTTTCTTTTAGTTAGCATATTTTTCTTCTATTGGTTGCTTTTATTTAGTCAAATTTATTTCAAGTAAAAATATTTATATTGTGCAAAATTTGAAAGACAAATTTAAAAATGTAAATGTTAAAAGACAAGTTTTTTTAAAAATTGATTTGAGAGAGAAAGGGAGAGAGACAGTGAGACGGGTTGGGGAGAGAGGAAGAAAAACATCAACTTCTTGTTTCACTTATTTATGTATTTATTGGTTGATTGATATATGCTCCAACTGGGCATCAAACCCCACAAACTTGGCATATTGAATGATACTCTACCCAACTTAGCTACCTGGCCAGGGCTAAAGACTTACGTTTTAAATAGAACGTGCTTGGTTCTCAAATTCATATTTTGTATTAAAGGTGAATCTCATTTAACTCAAGCTTTTTCAGACTTTTTTTAAGCTACTTTGAGCACATATAATATTTTAAAAATCTTTGTCTTTCTCTTTTGTTATTCCTTTGGCACTTTTTTGGAAACTAGACATTGCATAAATTACCTTTTCTCCCTTATGTAAAACTAGAGGCCCGGTGCACAGAATTCGTGCACTCAGTGTGTGTGTGGCGGGGTCCCCCTCAGTCTGGCCTGTGCCCTCTCGCATTCCAGGAGCCCTTGGGGGATGTCTGACTGACAGCTTAGGCCAGGGCCTACCTAAGCCGTCAGTTGGACATCCTTAGTGCTGCTGTGGAGGTGGGAGAGGCTCCCGCCACTGTTGCTGCACTCACCAGCCTTGAACCTGGCTTCTGGTTAAGCGGCACTCCCCCTGTGGGAGTGCACTGACCATCAGGGGGCAGCTCTTGTGTTGACGCCCCCCCTGGTGGTCAGCGCATGTCATAGCGTCTGGTTGTTCCATTGTTCAGTCAATTTGCATTTTAACCTTTTATTATACATGATAGGATTGGATAGTCTTATGATAGTTATAGCCCAGAGGTAGACTAATTACTCTAGCTCAAAACTTATTCTTTCTTTCTCTAGCATGAGAATTAATAGTTGGAGTAGTTGGCACTGGGCTAGGTGGCAGTAGAATAGAAAGGAGGGAAAGCAACTTTTTAAAATACCTAGACTTAAACTATATGGTGACTGGGTGTGTGTTGTTGAAGCTGATCTGCTCATTGAATCGTCATTGTTTTAATCCATAGAATATTTACATGTGGTCACAGTAACTGTTGCTGCTTTATAACTTAATTGTCAGAAAGTAAATCATTTCAGTCTAACAATTTGTGCATACAGTGTTATTTTAATACAGAAATATTTTTTTATGACATGGCTTTCAAGTACTTAAGTGTATTCTATTTTTTATAGGTTTATAAGGAACAAATAAAAAGAGAGAGTGTCTTGACTGCTACAAGCATTTTGAATAATCCAATAGTGAAGGCGCGATATGAACGTTTTGTCAAGGTAAGATGTTAGGGTATCAGCTCTTTAGGTTATATTGTAATATTGTAATAATTAAATGGTGATAGTAACTCTTTATGCTACTTAAATATAGCACAATATTAGGAAGAATTGTTCTTAATATCTTGCATACATGTAAAACATCTGTTTTTCCTAATTGTTGGGGTTTGTGGCGGGAGAGAGCCATAAGCCATTTTTCCCTTAACCCTTTCCTAGCTCTGGATCATTTGAGAAATGCACAGGAGTCTGATAGAATATCACAATGTCAGCTTTATTCTTGATTTTTAGCAAAAGGATGATATGAATATGTTTTAAATAGGTAGTTATGTGAACCTTCTCACATTTCATTGGTAAATTACATAGGCTTATGTCCACCAACCTCTGTTACTGGTTTAGGTGGATAGCAACAGCTTTCCCCTACTTTACCATGTGACATAGAATAGACTAGAACGCATCCCTTCTATTGCTAGGAAGACCCAAAAGAAGGGGCCCAGAAGGGATTGAGTTGTGCATGTCTAGTTTCATCTTCCAAGTATAGTTGGTTAAGGCATTCCTCTTCCTTGGATGAAGCTAGAGGGGAAGCAGGAGATAAGCTGTGTTGCTTCAGAAAAACCTCCCTCATGGAATCAGGAGGCCAGGAGAAAGATTTGCCCCTAATGTCAGGAAACTCAGATGTGAACAATTAGTTATACCTGGCCCACTGCTTCTCAAACAATTTTTGCCCTATGCTACTGAGGAATCTTTTCATTACATAAAATCCTTTATATATTATGGACACTTATAGTACAAATAGTAACTTATTTATTCAGGAAGTAATAGAAATACATACTAGATTTTAGTTTTTGAGGGTTTTTTTTGTTTTGTTAATCCTCACCAGAGAATATTTTTTCCATTGATTTTTTTAGAAAGAGTGGAAGGGGGAAGTGGGGAGAGAGAAAGAAAGAGAAAGAGAGAGAAACATCGATGTGTCACATAGTTTGGTTGTCCCCCGCATGCACCCCAATAGGCAGGGGATCAAACCTGCAAACCAGGTATGTGCCCTTGACCAGGAATTGAACCGGAAACCTTCCATGCACAGGCCAATGCCCCAACCACTGAGCATCACTGGCCAGGGCTAGTTTTTGAGTTTTTGTAAAATAACTAGAGGCCCGGTGCACAAATTCATGAACACAGGAGGTTGGCTGTGGTTGGGAGGAGGGACCACAGGAGGTTGGCCAGCTGGGGTGGGGGGAGGGACTGCAGGAGGTTGGCCGACAGGGGAATGGACCGTGGGAGGTTGGCTGGCCCGGGAGGGTGGGAGGTGGGAGTGGGACCGCAGGAGGTTGGCTGTGGGAATGCACTAACCACCAGGGGCCAGGGGGCAGCTCCTGCGTTGAGCATCTGCCCCCTGGTGGTCAGTATGCATCATAGCGACTGGTTGTTCTGTAGTAAAGTTTGCTTAGGCTTTTATATGTATAGATACTTTATTTGAAAGTCATCCTACACCCATGGTCGGCAAACTGCGGCTCGCGAGCCACGTGCGGCTCTTTGGCCCCTTGAGTGTGACTCTTCCACAAAATACCACGTGCGGGCGCGCACATACAGTGCGATTGAAACTTCGTGGCCCATGTGCAGAAGTTGGTATTTTGTGGAAGAGCCACACTCAAGGGACAAAAGAGCCACATGTGGCTTGCAAGCTGCAGTTTGCCGAGCCGCAGTTTGCCGACCACTGTCCTACACTGAAAGAGTTGTTATGTTGAAGAATTACAAAAGTTTCTTACTTACATTAGTAACTAAATCTTGATAAATTAAAGAAGTTTTGTTTATTTTGGCTGTTGTGGTGATTAACCACAACTAATGGTAGTTGGCTCCAATTCAATGCCAACAGGTATCTCCAGTTTGTTGTGTGGTGAAGAAGGAAAATTTATTCAATGCAAAACAGCTTAATTTTAATGAAGATTGCTGTGAAAATCTCAGGGCTGTGAGGCAGCCAGGGTGTAGGTTCTTCTCTACGGAGGCAGCTCTGTTCTGCTCCTGTTTGTCTACTCTGTGCTATGCCAGTCTGCTCTGCTCCACTCCAGTGAGACATCGTTGGTATTTCAGCTCCAGGGAGACACAGTATATTCAGTCTTAGATGGAAAGAGGAAGTGCACTCTCTCAGAGCCAAAGGAGCTGGCTTATATGGACAGAAGTTCCTGCCTCTGGTCCCTGATTTGTCCATCCTCATGCAAATGAGGACTCCAAATCCTCACAGTTTGATTGGTCCCAAAGGCACTGTTCTGATTGATCATAATAGAGCTGCACAGATTCAATTGGATAGGGAAAGCCTCAGTCCTGTTGGTTGAAATAAGACTCCAGGAACTCCTTTGTAAGGGCTGGCACAGGTGGCAGGAGCAGTGTGTGCAGGCAATTTAGTGCAGGCTTCTCCCCAAAGTGCAGTTTGCATGAGATGCCCCTGTGTAGAAATGGCTGCTAGGCTCTGCTTTTTTTTTTTTTTTTTTTTTTTTTTAAATTTGAGCCTAGTTAGCCACCAGAAGACTTTCTTGGTAGATGTTTTTTTTCTCAAGGTTTACAATGCTTAATAAACCATTAAGTTAACCTTCAACTAAGTGCCTTCCAAGTTGAATAAATCTCAGTTCTTTTGGTTTATTCCTTACGGGCTTATTTTCAGATTTGTTAACCATATTTGTCATTGTTTACTACATTTTTGTTTTTATTGATTTTTTTTTAGAGAAAGAAACATACATCAGTTTTGTTGTTCCACTTATTTATACATTCATTAGTTGATTCTAGTATGTGCCCTGACCAGGGATCAAACCAGCAACCTTGGTGTTTCGGGACGATGCTCTAACCAACTAAATTATCCGATCTGAGCTTTACTACATTTTTGACACCACTTTTAAAAAGCGAATGTAGCACTAATTGAAATCCAAGTTTTGGGGACATATGGCATCAAAAAGATAGGGGCTAAATTAGGAAAAATTAGATTTTTATTCTTGCTATATCATACACTCTTGAGAAGTTAATGCTTCTATTGATGTATGAAAATAATTTTTAAAGAGTGAATACAAATTAGAATTTCTACATAGGGTTTTCAAGCTACACTTTAGACATCACAGGTGGGCTGTCTTGCTCATGGACCTATTTTGGAGAAAGTACCTGAACTGAGGAGAACTCAAGATCCTTTACTCTGAATGTGATCCATGGACCAGCAGTAATTGGCGTTACCTGGGAGCTCATTAGAAATGCAGTTTTATTTTCAGTTAATGTCCAGGCCTATTGAATAAGAATCTTCATTTTAACAAGATTTCAGTTGATTCATTTGCATTAAAATTCAAGAAGCACTGATGTCACATTGCTCAATGATTTCCCTTTGTTCTGCATTTCTATTTCCTGTTGTCATTCCCCAGAATATGCTCGGTTTGTAGTCAGCTCTGGTCATGGTTTAAAAGTCTTACTTCCAAGTGCTCTCAGTCTGATAAAATACCCTTTTTAATCTTTACCCCATGAAGATATCAGTTCATCAGTTTCTTTCAGTTCTCCAATTGTGTCATCTTGTTTTCTTTACTCCCTGGCCAGGACACACGGTCAGCTTTTACAGTAATGCAGTGCTGCCGTTGTTAAACCCCCTGCTCATCTGTTCTTCTGCCTCGTACCAGTCACCAGCACTGTGCCATCTATGGTTAGCTTTATTAGCTATCTGTCTTGCTAAAAATATGGAATTTTTTGCCACATTTTTACTGTAGTTCACAATAATTTTACTTACTACCTACCAATGTAATATGTTTCCCATAGTGACTGCTTCAAAACTGTTCTACTCTTCACATAGCCAGATTTCATCCTTACTCCTCTCACTTCCTTTATTCTTTTTTTTAAAAAAATATATTTTATTGATTTTTTACAGAGAGAAAGGGAGAGGGGTAGAGAGTTAGAAACATCGATGAGAGAGAAACATCGATCAGCTGCCTCCTGCACACACCCTACTGGGGATGTGCCCGCTACCAAGGTACATGCCCTTGACTGGAATCGAACCTGGGACCCTTGAGTCCGCAGGCTGATGCTCTATCCACTGAACCAAACCGGCTAGGGCCCTTTATTCTTATTTCTTTCTTCTTTTAGGGTGATTGAGACCATTAAATGCGAACTCTATAGTTCTCTCCTTCTCTGCCTTAGATTAATCTTTCCCTCACCTTTTTTGTTGTCTGTGAGGGAAAAGACACTTCTTTACCCTTCATGTGTGTGCTTGTTTCACCGGTTATCTGTTTCCTTACCTGCATCTGACTTCTCTTTATTTTATTATCTTACCCAAACAGACATGCTTATGAGATCCCTACACTAAAAATGACTTAACTTTTCCTAATCTCTGGTCATACGTGAAAAGGTAGTTTATCCTGCATTGTGTTCTTTACTTCCTCTATATTATTCATTCTTTAACCCAGTAGTTCTCAATTGGTGATGTGTAATTAGAATCACCTATTAGGCTCAAATCAAATAAAAATCTGCCTATGCCCTTTTTAAGACTTAAAATTAGGGCATTCTAAACATCTCTGATAAATTATCTCTGAAATGCTTCTTAAATATGCAGATTACCAAACTTCTTCCCTGGGAATTTTGACTCAGGAGATTTGAAATTGAATCAGGAATTTGTGTTTTTAGCAAGAGTTCCACTACTTGACTAAATTAAAATTTGGGAGTGTTAGACTTGAGCCTTTTCTTTTGAGAGCTTTGTGGAAAATTGTGACAATCACTTCTTGGGCAATTCTTGGGTAGAACTTTCACTTATGTCATCCTTTTGAAACTGCTCTAAGATGACCAGTGACCTAATTTTCAAATAAAACATTTTAATGGTTTATTCTTTATTATTTTAAACCTTTCAAATAAGGGGAGAGTAAAATAAATCCCTCACAGAGCTTTAATAGTTATCAACTCTATTGACCTTTTCCCATTCTGTTTAGTGTTACTTGCTTGCATTACTTAACACTGCTGATCTATCACTTATTCTTGAAACTTTGTTTTGGCAGATATTTTGCTGTCCTGGGTTTCCTCTTACATTCAGTGTTCCTTTTCTAACTTCTACCCCCAAGTATAGGCATTTTCAAAGGGTTTTATTCTTGGAGCTTTTTTCCACTTTCTCCCCCAGACCACCCCTGCATTTGTCCCATTTAAAACCTTGACTTCACCACTTACTCTGTGAAAGCAATTCACAAATCTAAACATCTGACTTTGAACCCTCTTCTGAGTTGCAAATTTATAGCTGCCTGTTAGTCATTTAGACACCTGAAATTCTAATTATATGTAGCATATACCTGCTTCTTCTCCTTTCCTCATCCTGTTTTAACTATTGTTACTGGTGCTACGACATATTTTATACTTCCCTTTCCTGGGCTATTAGAGTAGCCTTCTCACTAGTATTTCTTTTCTTGCTGCTCCAGCTTATCCTGCACATTCCTACCTGATCTTAAAGTGTATCACTAGTCTTACAAAAACCTTTATTGCCTCTTCATTCCTTCTGTATTAACATAGCCTTCTGATGTGGTCCAATTTTTGAGACTTAATTCAGATACATAATTCAAGTATTTATTTAATTGATTTTAGAGAGAGAGAGAGAGAAAGGTATAGGGAGGGAGAGAGACACATTAATCAGCTGTCCCCTGCACGCCCCCTACTGGAGATGGAGCTCACAACCTGGGCATGTGTCCTGACCAGGAATCAAACAAGAGACCTTTGGTACATGGGACAACATTCAGCCAATTGAGCCACACTAACTGGTGCATCAGTTATTTAAATAAAAATATTAAAATACAATTGTGGCCCTAGCCGGTTTTGCTCAGTGGATAGAGCGTCGGCCTATGAACTGAAAGGTCCCAGGTTCGATTCCGGTCAAGGGCACATACCTGTGTTGCAGGCTCAATCCCCAGTAGGGGGCGTGCAGGAGGCAGCCAGTCAATGATTCTCTCTCATCATTGATTTTTCTATCTATCTCTTCCT
>NW_006296974.1:427795-434393 GCF_000327345.1 Myotis davidii | reverse complement strand
ATTATTTTCATTTGCATTTTTAAAAACATTTTAAGCTATATAAACTTATTGCATTCTTTTAAAATACGTTTTTGTTCATATTTTAGAGGGAGAGAGAGAGAAACATTAATGAGAAACATCGATTTGCTGCCTCCTGCACTCTCCTTACTGGGGGTCGAGTCCACAAACTAGGTATATGTCTTGACTGAGAACTGAACTGGAACTCTTGGTGCATGGGATGATGCTCAACCAACTGAGCATCAATCAGGCTCATTTGAGTTTTTAAAGATACTCTGCAACAGCAGTACATTGACTAGTATAATTAAGTAGAAGATAAATATCTTTTAAAAATATTTTTATTGATTTCAGAGAGGAAGGGAGAGGGCAAGGGACAGAGAGATAGAGGGAGAGATGAGAGAGAATCATTGATCGGCTACCTCCTGTGCACCCCCTACTGGGGATGAGCCCATAACCTAGGCATGTGTCCTTGACCAGAATTGAACTCAGAACCCTTCAGTATGCAGGCCAATGCTCTAGCCACTGAGCCAAACCAACTAGGGCAGAAGTTAGATATTTTACTTCATCTACTTAGTTTCTACAAAAACCCATATATTTGTCTTTGTTCTACACACATACAAAATTTTAGAAATTCAGTTAAAAAAAAATAGGGCCTTTAAGCCTTCTAGTTTATTAGTATAAAGTAATGAATTCAGTAATGTATATACTCACTTTGGCATGAATAGGTACTCAACAGATATTTGTCATCTATCTTCTATCTGTATATATGAAAAGCCAGTGACCGGAACGACCAGAACGACCGGTCGCTATGATGCCTACTGTGGCCAGCAAACTGGTCAATGGCGGGGAAGGGGGTCCAATTGGCCAGCCTCCCGTGGCCCCTCCTCCGGCTAGCCCCAACTCTGATCGACCTCTTCCACCCTGATCGAGAGTGGGGTAGCCGGCCAACCCCCCCATGGCCCTTCCTCCTGGCTGGCCCTGCCCCTGATCACCTTCCCACCCCAATAGGGGGCGGGGTTGGCCAGCCAACCTCCTGCAGCCCCTCCCCCTCGCCAACCCCACCCCAATGGGCCCCCACCATGCCAATCAGGGGCAGGGCTGGCAGCCAACCACCTGCGGCCCCTCCCCCCAGTTGGCCCCAACCCTGATGGGCCCCTACCACCCTGATCAGCCTGTGGCCCCTCCCCCCAACAGGCTCCGCCCCTGACTGGCTCCCCCACTCGGATCAGCAGCAGGGCTGGCTGGCCCACCACCCATGGCCCCTTCCCCAGGCCGTGGGCCCCTGGTTGGCCCCCTCACCCCATTTGGGGGTGGGGCCTGCTGGCCAATTGCCCACAGCTCCTCCCCATGGCTGGCCCCACTCCCAATCGGGAGTGGGACCCACTGGCCAATTGCCATGGCCCCTCCCCACGGCTGGCCAAGCCCTGATTAGACCTGATTGGGGCAGGCTGGCCAGCCAACCTCCTGCTGTCTCCTCTTCCCGACAGGCCTAGCCCCGATCTGATCCATCCCAGTTGGGGCCGGGCTGGCTGGACCCCACCCATGCATGAATTTGTGCACTGGGCCTCTAGTGTTAAAATAAAAAGCTTTGAAAGTATTTTGATGATAGAGCATATAAAAATTTCACTGATATAAAATGTGCTGATTTTAAAAGCTATTTCTTGTGTTTTTAGGGTGAGAATCCTTTTAAAATTCAAGATCATTCTCAAGATCAGCAAATAGAAGGAGATGAAGAGGAAGAAGAAAAGATTGGTGAACATATTGAAGAGGAGGAAGAAGAGGAAGAAGAGGAGGAAGTGGGGGAAGTGGAGGGAGTAGGGGAAGTGGAGGGAGTAGAGGAAGCAGAGGGTGTAGAGGAAGCAGAGCGTGTAGGGGAAGCAGAGGAAGTGGTGGGGGTAGAGGAAGGAGGAGAAGGTGAAGGAATAGAGGGAGTGGGGGACATAGAAGGGACGGGGGAAGGAACGGAAGTTGGGGAAGACAGGAGTGGGGGAAGGAGAGGAAGAAGCAGCAAAGGAAGAGAATGTAAGCCTTCCGGCTGAACAACCAGAAGAAAATTAAATATAAGGTATTAGATATAAAAGAAGCTTTAAATTTCTGTCCTAATGTGGAAAAGGGTAAGAATTTTAATAGTTTAAAATAAGAGAGTTAACACCCATGTTGCATGCATTCCACACATTAAATTTTTATTTTATATAATTTTTAAATGTTTGGCATTTGTTTAAATAAAATGAAGGTATTAGTTTAGTTTTTATAGTTACCCAACTTAGATTCAATAAATGGTTTGTATAATTTGTAAGCTTAATTTTTATTACTTTATTGGTGTTAGGATAACAGATACGTATTGTTAGTATATCTATTCTAATCATTTGAACTTAAATGCTGCTCTTGGGAGTATATATTCAAGTGTGCATTAATGTTTTGAATACTTACCCTGGAAGAGATTAACTGGGCAAGTATTTTGTGCTCTGTGTATTTTTTTACTGCATTGAACATTGAATAGTAATTTGCGTTAAGATACGCTTCAAGGCTTTTTGTGACCATGTTTCCCTTTGTAGTAATAAAATGTTTTTTACAAAAACTCTACCTGGATTAGCAATTTTACATGAAACAGACAGCAATTAGATGAGTATTTAAAATCAGGATTTGCCTAATGCATGAGTTCAGCCCACAGGTATTTTAAGATGATTGAGAAGACTTGAATTACAGAAAAAATTTACCTCAATCATATTTTAAAATGTATTACTAAATATTTTTTAATATTTCAAGTAGAGGCCAGTCTATAACTTACCTATTTATACTTGCTTTAATTAATGTCATTTCTTGGTGCCTGTGTCAAATCTTGAAATCTTTTTGAAAATACATTTGCATACAAGTAATCTTTCATAATTGTGTTAGTTATTTCGTAATGTCAGTATTTGGTTGAAGAACCAAGAAGCAAACTATCACTTTTTAAAGAAAAGAATTATTTCTTTTGAATATTTCTCTCCTCTTTTTACTTTTTGTAAGCCATATGCTTATATACTTTAATAATAAAAGGCTAATATGCTAATTAGACCGGACAGCCGAATGACATTCGGATGACTTCTAGATGAAGCCATGGCTGTGAGGGCCGAGCCCTTGCACGAATTTCATGCATCGGACCTCTAGTATACTCTAAAAGAGAAGATGAGATTGATAGGTGATCTGAAGCCAGGGGTGTGAGGGCCGAGCCCTTGCACGAATTTCATGCATCAGGCCTCTAGTATACTCTAAAAGAGAAGATGAGATTGATAGGTGATCTGTTTTCAAGTGACCATTTATATCACTGAAAAACAGTGCTCTCTCTTTGGATCTTTACTCTGGCATCTTTTGAGAGGGGCTCTCTTTCAAGGAAATTAGCTTCTCAAAATTTGAGGTACCGAATGGATCAAGATGTGGGTGTATTAACTAATTTCAAAGCATTAAATGGATAATTGGGCATTTTTAGAATTTCACAGATAATTTCTCTCTTTGCATACAGTTAAAGCTTTTAAATAGATTTTAAAAGTTTTTTGTAAGTTTTTATTGATTTGAGAAAGGGAGATAGAGAATCATTAATGTGAAGCATCGATTGGCTGCCTCATGCATGCCCCCTATTGGGGATGGAGCCCACAACCAGGGCATGTGCCTTCAGTGGAAATTTAACCAGTGACCTTCTGGTGCATGGATGGACACTCAACCCACTGAGCCACATCAGCTGGGCTAAAGAGATTTTTTAAAATTAAGGCCAGTATGAATTTGTTCTTGTGGACTAGATTCGATTATCTTTCAGCTGGGAAAATACAATGGGCATTTATATTCACTTACAGGGATTTGGAGCTAAGAAAGGTTAGTGAAGATGGGAGAAATTTGGAGCCTACCTAGGAGTCTGTATGTCCTTTAGTGGCTTCAGAAAGAAAGTCTTTTTGCTCAGAAGTTTATATTTTAAGGATACTAGGATTTGATTAATCCTTTCGTTTCTCCTTTTTTAAAAAATATGTGTGGAAAGGCTAAGTTAAAAGGAGAATAGATCTCTTAGAGTTAGTACGTTCTTTTGTTTCTAAGTAGGATTTTGTTTTTTAAAGAAACTTTTGGGAAGAATCCTGTATAACAACTTCTAAGTAAAGGTTTTAGAATGAGAGATAGGCAAGTACATCTAAGTAGTAATTTTTGTGGGAAACGTGTAAAATTCTTTATTCAACTAGCTTATTTACATAGTATTAATAAATTATACTTCGTTATTGTGCTTAATTCAGAAATTAACAATTTGATAATTATTAAAAGGCAGTTTAATTTGCAGGCAGATTAATTTTTTTGTGATCCTTTAATGTTTATATTTTCAATGCTTTTGTGATAAAGGTTTATATAATATCTTTAATAATTTAACTTCTGTTATCTAAATACAGCATGTCTCAAAGAAACTATACACACTTCAAATAATTATAAGGGCAGTGCTTATTAAAATACATTTCATTTGCCTAGCCGGTTTGGCTCTGTGGATAGAGCTTCGGCCTGCAGACTGAAAGGTCCCAGGTTCGATTCCGGTCAAGGGCATGTACCTTGGTTGCGGTCACATCCCCAGTAGGGGGTGTACAGGAGGCAGCTGATCGATGTTTCTCTCTCATCGATGTTTCTAACTCTCTATCCCTTTCCCTTCCTCTCTGTAAAAAATCAATAAAATATATTAAAAAAATACATTTCATTTAAACAATGTAATAGAATCAGTTGTTAAAGTGTGTATACATTTTTTGGGGACACCCTGTATTTGTTTTCTTTATTAAAAACTAAACATTAGTTCTAATAACGAAAGAAATTTATTTATAACCTACACAGTTGCTTAAGCCAGATGTCTACAGACTATCCTATATGCTTCCCTTTTTAGCCCTTCCTACCTCCAGTCTCAGAAAGTCTATGTTTTCTGCTTCCAAAATTTATCTGCTCACTGTTCCATCTCTTCTGCTACCAACCCAGTTCGTCACCATCATCTCTTTCTTCAATAAGCTATTGAAATAGCTTATTAACTAATCTCGCTTCCACCTTGACACTGTTAGACTCATATTTTTAAATAGATAGATAGATAGATAGATAGATAGATAGATAGATTTCGGAGACAAAGAGAAAGGGAGAGAGATATAGAAACATCAATAATGAGAGAAAATCATCGATTGGCTGCCTCCTGCACGCCTGTACTGGGGATCAAATCTGCAACCTGGGCTTGACCAGAATTGAACCTGGGACCTCTCAGTCTGCAGGCCGATGCTCTATCCACTCAGCCAAACTGGCTAGGGCTAGACTCACTTTTGTACACAGAAGTATAATCATTTTAAAATGTAATTCAGATTATGCTGGCCATCTGCTTCTTTTTGTACCTGTACAATCTAAACTCCTTACCATGGCAGGCAGGCCTGGCCTAGCTTTCCAGCTTTTATCATACTGTTCTTTTCACCAGCCATAATGGCTTTCAGTTGTTTTTTTAATGAAGTTTTTCCCTAGCTCCAGATCTTTGTAACCTATACTTGTCAGCTCTCCTTGGTGGACTCTTCATCCTTCAGGTCACCTTCAATATTGGAAAAGGCTTTTCTGAGGAAATATAAGGGAATGGTTAAGTTTTTTTTAAGTGAGGATTTGGAGTTATCTACATATTTGATTTACTAGATCATATTCTTTGGAGGTGATGTATTTTTAAGAAGTTTCCCAGGTGTTTCTGATGGTAGTGATCAGTGATTGCATTTTGATAACATTTATAAGGCTCTTAAACAAATTTCTAGTGCCTACAACTCTTCCATATCAAAGCCAGAACTTCTGCCTGTTAGTGATCTGGCATAGGAGGAGTCTTCGTAATATTTTTTTACTAGAGCATTGGAGCATTGAAATGACCTATGGGAATCAGAAAACTGGGCCTTGTTTTTAATTCTGTTCTGTTTGGAATTAGATTATTTAATTCTCACAACCATATTGTGAAGTCATAATAATAGGATTAGTACTTTAATCATATAACAAGCTCTCTGGCTTGTGTCATTCCCCTACTTGAAATACTTTATGGTGTGGCATCCCTGGCTCTCTGTGTTTGTTCCTGGCCTGCTTCTCCTGCCTTACATTTCAGTCTTATTTGTATTAACTGCCTGTCTCCTTAAACATATGAATTTACATCTTGCTTCAGGAGACAGTGGTTTCTAGTTTCCAAGGTTTGACTATAACATGACTATATATATATAATCACATTATTATAAAATATACTTATTTATATTTTATATCTACTATATATTATAAGCAGACTTATAATAGTATAATATAATAATTTAAAAACCTCTAATCCTTTTAAATAATGAGGTGGAATAACTGAAAATATATACAGAAATTTGTATACCAAAGCCATGGACATACAGAAAAAACTACAAAGGCACATGATGGTAGTGCATGTTCAAATGTATTTGAGAATTCTGTTTTTATTGACAAGATTATTGTTATTGAACAGGTTATCTCGTTATTATCAGACTTAACATTATTTAACATTTGCTTTGCCTACCAGACTTTTATTTTGAATACAGACTTTTTTTTTTTTTTCAAATTTTATTTTTTATTACCAAGGGTATTACATATGTGT
>NW_006296974.1:409669-422095 GCF_000327345.1 Myotis davidii | reverse complement strand
AAAAAAAAATTGCAGTAGTGAAGGTCCTTCGGTTGTTCTATTCTTCAGTCTGGCTCGCCTTTAGTCCTGCCAGGTATTCAGGAGAGTGTTGAGTTTCCCTGCGATACACTGTTCCTCTGTGTTGTAAACCACAGTCCTTATTTTAAGGCAGGCTGGATTTTTTTCCTAGCCTGAATACAGACTTTTTAATGGATATGTGAAATTTACCCCTTTAACCGTTTTTTGAGTGCACATTCAGAGGCCTTAATGACAAAACTTTTGATTACAGTTTGATATCCATCGTAGTTCTGCTGATGGACATAAGATGGCATGTAGTCATGCTGACAGTGCTTTAGTCCATGTGGCAGTTACAATTCATGTCATAAATCTGCAGTTTGTCTTTGAGAGTTACAGCCCTATAGCTGGGTCTTTGGTGTGCAGTCAGGGAGCCTGCACGGCTGGAGGGCAGTCTTGGCAGTGGTGGATTCAGTCTGCGCTGCACTCTTTAAGGCCTTTCTGGAAAGTGTCATACTAGTCTCTCCAATTTCATTTCCCTTTCTTTTGATTTTTCTGGTTTTTGTTTAAATTTTTTTCTAAAAATGTTGTATATTAGTGGTCGGGTGAGGTAGTGTTGATGGTGACAGGAGATGGCCTCCTGATTACTGGGAGTTTGGGAAGGAACTACAGGAGCTTATGGAGGATTGTGGTGAGTTCTAGATCAGAAGGGCATACTGGATTCAATTCATGAATCTAAAGTTCTGTTAAAATCACAGAAGACATACAATGAGAAAATTACAGCAATGAAGGCAAATTCTTAACCACAGTAGAAAGACAACAAGGGTTCTGTGAGGCATTTCTAGAAGATATAAACCAAGGAACCAGATCTTAGTCAAACAGAGAGGACCACAGGCGCAAGCAGCTGAAATTAAGGAATTTTTTTCATTTCAGAGGAGCTATGAGAGAGGTGGCTGCAGTTTGATAAGCCACATTTTAAGGACTGAATAGTTATGTCAGTCCCTGGCTCGGAGTTGTTGGTCCATAGTATTCCTCTAAGCTAAAGCCATAACACAGTTTGTTGTTTGCCAAGTAGAGTGAGACTCCTGATAATAGTTTCCCAAAACATGTATAGGGGCCATCGAAGTGTGGCAATGCCGTAGGTGTCTTGTGGGTACTATACGGAGCTTTGAATCCTAATGCTTGGAAAGCAGGCAAAGAAAAACCTGGTGGCTGTCTAGTTCCCATTTTTCATACTGACTGCTCTTCCCTCCTTCCTCGTACACTTAAAATGGTGGTCCTTGTGATCAAAATCTGCTAGGGAATTTCACTCAAGCTGAGAAAAACTTCAGGAAACAGTATTGAAAAATCTAGTAATTGGCTGACTACCATCTGCGTACTTCCCACTGCCTGTTGTATGGATTTTATATTTTTAAAGGGTTGTAAAAAACAAAGAATATGTGACAGATTCCTAATGTGCACGTCAGAGCCTAAGATACTAACTGGCCCTTTACAGAAAAAGTTTGCTGATCCCTAAGGTTCTCATTTACCAATAGAGACAGGCAACTCAGAACAACAAACATTAAGGAAAAGAGCCACATGAAAGATAGGCAGTGAACTTAAATAATTCCTGGGGAAACAAGGCAGGGAAAAAAGAGAACTTTTTGAGTAAGGATAATTAGTATTATATGTAATAATAATTAGTCATAATTACAATAATTAGTTTTACATGTTATCCTCATATAGTATAAATCATATCTTCAAAGAGATTTTAGAGGTTACTGTGTTCATATCTTGGTAATAAAAAAAATAGTTGATAAAATAAGAATACTTTAGGCCAATTGTTGAATAAAACATGTCCAAAAACAAAATTACTGAGTTAGCATTTTGAGCTGAGGGATACTTTCAGAATCTTAAAAGAATATAAGGCCAAACAGAAAGTATGAGAAAATTTAAAAGACATAGAAGATCCAGGTAAATGCCATCCATTTAAAGTGAAACTTCAGGTTAGGAACCACATGTATAGCGAATTCACCATTGAAGACCTACGTATGTCAGGTGCATGGTGCTCAATATTTTTGAGGAATGAGTGAATGTATTGTCTGTGTATATGTGAGTTCCAGAAGATGAGAACACACAAAAAAGTGAAGAAAATAAATAATAGGGACAAAATTACTCTGATGAAAGACTGACATCATATTAAAAGGCTTGAGTACTGAGGAAAAATAAAAAAGGAGACATACATTTAAGATAAATTCTGACGAAGTTTCTGTAAACCCGGGATAAAGAAAAAAACCTTAAAATGTCTAAAAAAGCAATTTGCTTATAAAAGGAAGAGTGACAATGATCTTAGACTTGGCATTGGTATATTGGGAGCTAGAAGATACTATTTTTAAAGTTATGAGCGAAAATTGTTTTAAATTTGGAATTACGTTGAGTCAAACTAATTTTAAGAGTGAGGGCACAAAATAAAGGCAGTTTAGCAATTCGGACACACGGACGACTCAGAATTAACTCAAAACTACTTAATATGACACCAAACTATCTAATGAAAATATGAACAAGAAGAAAGGCAGACATTTGCAATCAGCTCAGTATTTGAACATACCTCTTTCAGAAATTATCAGATGAAGAGTTCAAAATTGAGGACACTGGTTTTGAATCACAATTAACAAACTTTATAGAGTATTTCTTTTCAAATATGAAAATGACCATGATGTAAACCACAAAGAAATCATACAGGCTGCATCCTGTTACCAATAAGCTAGAAATTAACAAGTGGATAGCAATACACCAATACAACTCTAATCAGTATATGAAAGAAAACATGTTCTTAGAATGCTTGTGTTTAAACAAAATAAAAATTTATGAAATTCTGAGAGAACTATTTTAAGCTGTTCCAGGTTATACAGAAACCTGAAATACCTCTCAATTTGGTCTCTGAGGCTAGCATACCCCATATTTTAAAATATTGTCTATCAAAGATAACTATAGACATATCTCAGGAACAAATAAATCATTGAAAGAACATTAGCAAACTAAATCCAAAAGAATTGTCATGACAAAGTAGGGTTTGCTCAAAGAACACAATTAATGTAACTCAGTACACTTGGAAATCTATTACTATAACTTTTTACATGATTGTGATAATCTTGATAGATGCTGGAAAAACATTTTCTAAAATTTAACATTTCAGATTTCAATTTTGTCAGGCTAGGAATAGAAACTTGGCTAAGGATATCTACCAAAAATGTTCAGCAAATGTCCACATTCAAGTCAGAGCAAGCCTGTTGGCTATACAACAGTCACTTAACCCAAAGAAATAGAAATATTAGGGAGAGACAACACAGCCATTATTTTAGGCAGTACATTCGAGAGAATAAATTGGAAAACTATTAGCTCTGATAAAGAGGTATTTTTGTTTAAGAATTTAACATACAAATTTGCAGCTTTCTATAGACTGGTATCAGACAATTAGAAATGTGATTTAAAAATTCCTATTTGCAATAAAAATCTATATGCTCTCAGCAATTCTTAGACACTTCCCGCCTGCCCCCACATTTTACTAACTTTGGGTTGGAATGTGTTTTACAATTGATGGCACCTTACCATTGCTGTTGGCCATGGGGTATTTGTTGGGTAAAGAACTATATGCTTTCTAAGAGTGAGTGAGGAAAGCACAAATACCTATGGAAAAAAACCCCCAACATTTTAATGAAGGGTATAAAACGCCTGAATAAATAGGTAAAATATCCTGTGTTCCTGTTTATAAAAACTGTTTTGTCCAGACATCAATTACCTTAAAATGAATTTATAAATTCCAATTCCAATGGGATTTTGTTACTTAGAATTAATGTTGGCTGCGAGAGCAAGTTAAAACTAACAGTAGCTTACATAAGATTGAAGTGTCTCATAAAAATTCAGGAGGGCAATCTAGGGCTGGTGGTGCCCTTCCAGGTATCAGAAACGGATGCTCCTGGTTTCCAAACCTCTGATCTCCAGTGAGCCTGTCTCTTCTGGTCAATGGACAGGAAGAGAATAACGGTCACACACCTTAGCTCTGAGAACAGTTGCCCGAAATTGTACCTATGTATCTGTGTTAATCCCATTGCTTCAAAAACGAACGCTCCTGCCAAGAAGGCTGGGATTTGTATTTATTCTATATATGCCCTTGTTTCCAGCTAAAACGCAGGGGTGCTATGCAGCGGTTCTCAACCTGTGGGTCGCGACCCCTTTGGCGGTTGAACGACCCTTTCACAGGGGTCGCCTAACACCATCCTGCATATCAGATGTTTACATTACTATTCATAACAGTAGCAACATTACAGTTATGAAGTAGCAACGAAAATAATTTTATGGTTGGGTCACAACATGAGGAACTGTATTTAAAGGGCCAGAAGTTTGAGAACCACTGGATTAAAGCAAAGGGGGAAATGGATTTGAGGGTACTATTAGCCACATATGCCATTCAAGTGACTCAAATTCATATGCAAAGTAACCAAGAAAAACTAAAAAGAACAATGAGGAAAACTTGACTGTGTTTCGTACTAGAAACAACTACAATACTGTATAAAAAAATCAAAGAAACAAAGGAAAATAATAATATGTAGATATATAGTATATGATAAAGATACAGTTTTAAATGATTGGTAAAGAAGTAGCCTGTGAATGAATTGGAGACAGAGTAGCCACAGTGGGGGTACCTGCCCATGTCACACTATGCACAAAGATACATTTCAAGTGGATTAAAGAGAACGGTTAAGAAACTAAAGTACATAAGTGCTAAAATGTAGGAAAATCATAATTTTGGGGTGCAGATTTTCCTAAGCAAGATATAAACCCAAGGCGTGGCTCAGTGGTTGAACATCAACCTATGAACCAGGAGGTCATGGTTTGATTCCCGGTCAGGGCACATGCCCGGGTTATGGGCTCAGTTCCTGGTAGGGGGCACACAGGAGGCAGCGGATCAATGATTCTCATCATTGCTGTTTATATCTCCCTCTTCCTCTCTGAAATCAATAAAAATATATTTTAAGAAAGATATTGCCAAAACCGGTTTGGCTCAGTGGATAGAGCGGTGGCCTGTGGACTGAGGGGTCCCAGGTTCGATTCCGGTCAAGGGCATGTACCTGGGTTGCGGGCACATCCCCAGTAGGAGATGTGCAGGAGGCAGCTGATTGATGTTTCTCTCTCATCTATGTTTCTAACTCTCTGTCTCTCTCCCTTCCTCTCTGTAAAAAATCAATAAAATATATATATTTTTTTTTTTAAAAAAGAAAGATATAATCCCCAGAAATGAGACCTAAGGAAAAAAAGCAACACATTTGGAACATGAAACGACTGCAGGGTGAAAGACCCTGAGCAAAGTTGAGAGGGGAGGAGACATTTGCAGTACGTATATATGACATAAAAGATTAAGTTAATAAAGAATTTCAGCATATCAATTATTACATTGATAAATATTCAGAGATTTATAATAGCCACTTTTGGTGAGGAAAATAGGCCCTCTACCAGATGGTGAATGGCTGAACAAATTGTTTCATCGTTTTTGGAGGGCAATTTGGAAGTAAGTAGAAATTTAAAATGCACATACTATCTGATCTCTCCTATAAACAACTATTCGTTTGCCTGAAATCACAAATGCCTGAAATACACATGAATGCAAAGATACTTTATTTCATCTAATCTAAAATGTATTGAGGCTAATGCTTTTTTACTATTACCAGAAGTTGTCAAAAAGGGATTTTTAAGCAACAAATACCCTGTGGCCAACAGCAATGGTAAGGTACCATTAACTGTAAGATGTATTCCAACCCAAAGATAGTAAAATGTGGGGCAGGTGGGAAGTGTCTAAGAATTGCTGAGACAGGGTGCATCTATAAGAATGGTCTTCCCAGCATTATTTGTAATAATGAGAAATTGGAATCAGCCTAAATATTCAGCCATAAGGGGAATAAATTATGTATAGTCGTAACAATTGAATACTCTAGCCCAGTGATGGTGAGCTCGGCGTGTCAGCATTTTGAAAAACCCTAACTTAACTCTGGTGCCATGTCACATATAGAAATTTTTTTATATTTGCAACCACAGTAAAACAAAGACTTATATTTTTGATATTTATTTTATATATATAAATGCCATTTAAGAAAAATCAACCAAAAAATGAGTTCGCATGTCACCTCTGACATGTGTGTCATAGGTTCGCCATCACTGCTCTAGCCATTAGGGAGAATGATAGAGATCTTTATGCTTTGACATGAAAATATTCTAAGATATATTGTGAAAAGGAAAAAGGCTACTTACAGTAGAATGTACGTTTTAAAGTTTTACCTATGAAAATTATATATGTATATGTAACTATATAAATTCCAAACTATTTGTATAGAAATGCATACGATAAATGCAGAGTAGCTTTACAGTTATGAATATGCAAAGCACTTTATTCTTGTATTATTAATTATTGTATTATTTGTATTACAATTGTAAACCTACTTTGCCCACCCCATATACTTATGTATACTAGTATATATAAAAAGCTAAGCGGCCGGTAGGTATGATGCACACTGACTACCAAGGGGCATATGCTCAATGCAGGAGCTGCGGAGCGACAGCAACTTTGCATAGTGCCCTCTTGCACTCCAGGAACCCTTGGGGGATGTCGGACTGCCAGTTTCGGCCCTATCCCAGCAGGTCAGGCTGAGGGACCCCACCTGCTGGAGGGACCCTGCTCACTCTGCAGATTCCCTTTGAGCCCTGGTGCCGTCCAGGTGTGGCCTGTCAGGGAGGGACCGCGGGAAGTTGACTCCAGGGTGTGTCCAGCCCGTCTTGCCCAGTCCCACCCTGCCAGCCACCTTCTAATTAATTTCCTTTCAATGTGCACAAGTCCATGCACCGGGCCACTAGTACAAAATAAAAAGTCTGAAAGACATAGTGTTTACAAGTAAGGAGGGAAATAGCCTTGGGAAAATGGTGACTTTTTAATCTTTCTGATTTTTGTCTTTAAACAATAAGGATATAATCATACATCATGTTCATAAATAATGTAAAAGGATCTGGGAAATATAGGATAAGAAATGAAATAAAAAACACCTAGAATCCCACCACCAGATACTAGCACGGCTAACAGTTCCTGTGGATTTCCTCCCAGACCACATTTCTTTGCAGCCAGGTGGGTGCTGGCACTGATCCTTGAGTAGGAGAAACAGCAGAGGAGCCAGTTTGGGTGAGGGTGGTGCATCTCTCTGGGGGCATGTGGAAATGGTGTTGCCTGTGGGACAGTGAGATGGTGATAGCCAGCCAGGAAAGGGACACGTGGCATGGAGCTCAGGGGAGCTGACGATCAACTCACAGTATTAATGCTTTCTCTTTCAAGTGATGAATTTGAATATTCGTGTGTCTGACACAAATAAAAATGTAATTCCTTGTGGCAGCAGATCTTGCTGCCCTGCTGTTCCCTATCCCTATCCCAGATGTAGCATTTTCTAGTTTTGTCCCTCTTGGGAAAAACATTTAAATGAAGAAGAGCCTGTTTTTTCATCTTACTGTCCTTGCACACTGCTACAAAAATTAAATGAGTCTGAGTAAACCCCTAGCACTGTCCGGAATGCTTACTTGGCTCTCAGAATTTGTTTTAGTTTTCCCACTATTACCTGAATATCACAGCTAATTTATTTATTTTTGATTAGCAATAAAAGAGAAAGGGATGTATTGGCTTGGGAAATCCTTATGTGAAATTAACACAGAAATTTAGTGTTTTTTTTCAAATTCGTTTTAACCTATTTTTGATCTTTCATAACTTGTTTTGTAGATTACCTTATAGCTACTCATTACTCTCTAAAGTTTCCCCAGGACTTTGGTCAAAATGAACAAAATCACGACTTAAAAGGAAATAAATCACAAATGTCTCACCTCACAGAACCAATTCTAGTTATTCCCAATAACTTTTTCCTTTAGCGTTGGAGATCCTCAACTGACGAGGATATTAATAACCTGCTCATGTTGGAGCTCCAAGCTCAGCCCCGACAAAGAGTTACAGAACTCACAGAACTCCCCTCAACTGGGATTTGAATTGCTCGTCAGCACTGAGGTCACTGTCACTGTTAAATGACAGATGTTTTCCTGAAAATCCCCTGCATCTCTTCCTGTGATAGAAAGTTCAGCGCTGGCAACAGCAGGGTGGTGTTCCTTAATAACTGTTAACTTTATTCTTTAGAGAGTTTGTAAAGATGTCCTATTGCTCCGGGAGGACTCCCTTGACACCCACACCTGCATTATCCTTTTGCATAACGCCTACAATTTAGAGCCACCAGGCTCCCTGTTGCATAGCTCCTGTATGCTTGGTTCAGTATAACCAAAACACTCATAAATCTCCCTTTCTTCCAGTAGCTTTCTGTAGCAGCTGGGGTATGACAGTCTTGTCCCTGATCTGTAATTCCAGACAACTCCAGGGTGAACTGGCAGACCAATCCAAAGCTACTACGTCAGATAAAGTGATGCTGTTTGCACAACTCAGTGTCCTCAAGAGATATTCATGTAATACCCCCGATTTGTATTCTGCATGAAACTCCTTTTACAAGACATAAACTTCCCATAGGGAGCAAACGTAGCCAGCTAAAAGATGCTGAACATATGACTGTGTAATGTAATTTTAAACTCAGAAGGAATTCGCTAGGCCTTTTCCATCTCAGAAGCCGAAAGCTATAAAAGAACCCACGATTTCTTTTTTAAGTATAACATTCTTAATTTTGGGATTCTAATCAAGCCATGTTCTAATTCTAATCAAGCAATGCTCATCATATGACGGATTAATATAAATATTTGAATTGTATATATTATGAGATTTAAGTACTCTACTCACATTTATCACAAAAAACTAATTGATTTATTATTTGTACCTAATTGACTTACATTTGAAGCAGCTAATTAAATGATTTCTGTTGTCACATTAATTGCATTAGAGAAACTTTGACTAAATGATGTATTTGTGTTTTATTTGCATGGTACTTGCTAATTCTCCTCTCGTTCTCAATCAGGGATTCTCCATCTTGGCCTGTTAATATTTGGGTTGGAGACTTGGTTGTGGGGGCCTCTCCTGTGCCTTAGAGGATGTTCGGCAACATCTGAGTTCTCTACGTAATAGATTCCAGTGGCACACGCCGTCATGAGGGTGTGGGGTTTGAACTCTAAATGTTCCGTTTGGAGATGTTGGGATTTTTTCTTTTTTTTTTTTTAAAGCCACGTTAGATTCAGCAATTCTAGGAATCATTCCTGGGTTTCCTTGACCCTCTCTTCCTCTACACCCAGATAAGCCATGCTCTAGACCTTTCTCTCTCCACTCTGTGCTCTGGGCCTCGCTTTCCAGAAGGGATATTGTTTTCTTTGTTCCTGTCTCCAGCCAGCACAGTGCATGGCACAAGGAAGAGGCTCAAAAAAATGAGCTGGCTGGAAGAATGACTGTTACCCGTTATTTTTCTCTGGGAAGTATATGTCTCTAAATACAGACCTTTGTTTAAAAATCAAATGTGTCCAGCTACTTTATTTTGCTTTGTGTCATCTGTTTAATTTTTACAAGCCTGTGAGACTTCATTTTCATGATGCATTATTTATCCTCCTAATATATGTTGAGTGCTTACTGTGTGCCAGACACCCATGCTAGGAGGGGAAGATGCAGTTATGAACAAAAGGGGCACAATTCTTGTCCCTAGGAGTCTTATAGATTATTGAGAAGCAGTTACAATTTAGGAATGACCTACTTAGGTCTGTCGGACAACACTGGTTTCCAAACAAATAAAAAACACAGAGGGCCAAGAAACCAGCTCTAGAGACACGGCACATAACAAACATGTTGTACAGACCTCAGGGAGACCCTTCTGCTCCGGAGATCCTAAATGACCCCTAGCTCTTCCCACACCCTGGAACAGCAGAGGAGGAAGTGTGGTCAGAAGTGGTGGGATTATTGCTGGAAGTAACAGGAGGCAGTGCTCCACTCTTTAACTGGTCTCTTCCCAACATGTGCCTGCCAGGAGCCTGGAGAGGCAGGCTTTCAAGAAAGCACAGGATTTTGAGTAAGAAAAACAAAAGTGCTGAACAGCTTTCCTTCTCTGGTTATAAATGTTTCCCTCCATTTCATTAGGATTAATCACTTGTTTGTGGATACTGACTACATATAGTAACAAATGTAATTCCAGTTCTGCTCTCACCTGTACCTACCTGCTCACTAAGTTACTCTCTGGGGTTATTTTTTTAAAATATGTTTTTATTGATTTCAGAGAGAGGAAGGGAGAAGGGAGAAACATTAATGATGAGAAAAAAAATCACTGATTGGCTGCTTCCTGCATGTTTCCTACTGGGGATTGAGCCTGCAACCCGGGCATGTGCCCTGACCAGGAATGGAACTGTGACCTCCTAGTTCATATGTTGATAATCATTGGGCAACACTGGCCCGGCGGGAAATGTTTCTTTTAATTCAGAACTGGGTCCTTGGCACTTAGAATGGTGGCAGCACTCAATAAATACGTACTGAGACAACTAATCACCCAATCCATGTTGCCACAAATGCACAAGCATCTTCATGGGTCAGCAGAGATATGCAGCAAAATGGGAAAGAATAGGTCTTCCTTCTTTGTATTGTATTATATTAGGACTAGTGCCCCATGCATGGATTCGTGCACATTGAAAGGAAATTAATTAGAAAAAATATTTTAATATTGCTATTTGCCCTTTCTCTATAATAGAAATGTCAACCAAATACATGATCGACATGACAGATGGAAACACATGCGTGTGATTGGCGCCAGTGAGAACTTTATATGTATCGTACATGCGCAAGTCAACTTAGCCTTTTGTATATATACTAGAGGCCCGATGCACGAAATTCATGCAAGAGTAGGCCTTCCTTACCCCGGCTGCTGGCACCGGCTTCCCTCTGGCACCCAGGACCTGGGCTTCCCTCACAGCCTGGCTTCCTGCAGAGGGTTGTCCGGAAGGATGTCTGGTCTAATTAGCATATTGTGCTTTTATTATTATAGATTGATAAACTTGCTTTCTGATTTAGCTAAACTTTTTCCAGCCCAGTGAAGCACCCCAACTTCTCTTTCAGGTAATTGTCAGCAACACAGCAGTAAATATCAACACAAAGCAGATTATTATTGTAGATCATGCAGGGAGAAGAAAGGGTAAAATATTTAACTGCAGCAGTGTCTGACTATATTCTGCATAGTGAGAAAACCTGAAGTCATTGTCAAGTTCCACCATTTCTTACTTCTTTTCAGTCAGGTCAAATTTCTAAGCTTTCTAAATCTCCATTTTCCAGCTAATGGAAAGGAAATAGGATTCTATCAAGTCTTCTATCTACCTACTCCAGGACTTCTGTGAGGATCAAATGAGATGAGGCACAGGAAAATGCTTCACAAACATTTGGTTAAACTGTAAAATGTTTGTACCTGGCTATAAAGCAAGTCGGGTTCCTGGGCTGAAGAAACACCAAGGAAGCTAGTCACTAGGGAGAGGAAGCTGGGCGTTGCTACGTGATGTCATTACCTGGCACCCACAGCAATCGTTTCTGGGCTGGGCTGGGCTGTGGGCTGCATTTTGTGCCAGGAGCTCTTGGCAGCATTGGCTGTGATTTGGTGGGATGTCGTTTCCATTTTCCAGCTAATGGAAAGAAAATAGGATTCTATCAAGTCTTCTATCTACCTACTCCAGGACTTCTGTGAGGATCAAATGAGATGAGGCACAGGAAAATGCTTCACAAACATTTGGTTAAACTGTAAAATGTTTGTACCTGGCTATAAAGCAAGTCGGGTTCCTGGGCTGAAGAAACACCAAGGAAGCTAGTCACTAGGGAGAGGAAGCTGGGCGTTGCTACGTGATGTCATTACCTGGCACCCACAGCAATCGTTTCTGGGCTGGGCTGGGCTGTGGGCTGCATTTTGTGCCAGGAGCTCTTGGCAGCATTGGCTGTGATTTGGTGGGATGTCGTTTTGAGGTGGTGGTGGGGCCTGTGTCCCACTTGGGGGGAAGCTGAGTGTCAGTTTGTGGGCGCCAGGTCCTCAGTGCTGTTTATTTTTAAATGGCCAATGCTCATCATGGCACCTCCTACATTGAGCGTCTGCCCCCTGGTAGTCAGTGTGCATCATAGCGATTTATCATTCTCAGTCATTCCACTGTTAGGGTCAATTTGCATATTACCCTTTTATTGTATAGGACTAGGGGTCCGGTGCACAAAATTTGTGCACTGGGTGTGTGTGGGGGAGTGTCCCTCAGCCCAGCCTGCCCCCTCTCACATACTGGGAGCCCTCAGGCGTTGACCCCCATCACCCTCCCATCGCAGGATCGGCCCCTTGCCAAGGCCTGACGCCTCTGATCATGGCTGAGTTTCTGATCACTGTCAGTGGCAGGGGGCTTCTTCCTGCTTTCCCTTTTGCCTCCCTGCATTGTGCTGGTGGAGGCCCT
>NW_006296974.1:402303-409177 GCF_000327345.1 Myotis davidii | reverse complement strand
GGCTGAGGCATCCAGCCCGCAGCTGCAGCGGCCCTGCGATCGTGGGCTTCGCTTTAGGCCCAGGCAAGGGACCCCTAGCTCCTGGGACTGCCAGCTTTGACCGTGCCTAGCTCCCATTGCTGGCTCCACCCCTATTTTCTGCTATCACTGGCCAGGGCAGCAAAGGCGCCTGATTCTCCTCCGATCATGGCTGCCCCCCAGCTCTTAGCTCCCCCCTGGGTTTCCGATCACTGTCAGTGGCAGGGGGCTTCTTCCTCCTTTCCCTTTCGCCTCCCTGCATTGTGCCTACATATGCAAATTAACAGCCATCTTGTTGGCAGTTAACTGCCAATCTTAGTTGGCAGTTAACTGCCAATCTTAGTTGTCAGTTACTTTGCATATAGCCCTGATTAGCCAATGAAAAGGGTAGCATCGTACACCAATTACCATTTTTCTCTTTTATTAGTGTAGATAAGGTTTCTCAACTTCAGCAACACTGACATTTTGACCAGATAAATTCTCTGTTGTGGGGGCATCCTGTGCATTGGAGCATGTTTAGCAGCATCCCTGGCCTCTGGCTACCAGATGCCAGTAACACACCTCCCTAAAGTAAGACAACCAAAATGTGTCTAGACATTGCCAAATGTTCGTCTGGGAGCAACATTGGTAACCACTGGTTGGTAACCACTTTGTTAGGAAGATCCAAACGCAGGGAAACTATGTCTTACAGAGTTTTTGGAGATATAGTTTGTTTTATTGTTTTTATAATAACGCTGCATAATCTACCCCAAACTCAGTTGCATACAGATATATACATATACTTTTCTGTTTGTTTTTCCTCACTCGTGTGCCTGCAATCTGGCTGGACTTGTGTTGATCTTGGTGGGCTCAGCTAGATTTGACTTCAAGCTGAAGATTTGATCCAGGTCTGTTTCAAGTATCTCACATTCTCCTTGGATCAGTGGCTACCTGAGTCATGTTCCTGGTGAAAAAAGACATGCAAAAAGGCAAGCACAAACATGCTGGCATATTTCAAGTTTCTGCTTTCGTTGTATTCTCAAATGTGTCATTGTCTAAAATAAGACCCAAGATGAAAGCCAAAAGGCAGGGAGATACAGCACTTACAGGGGGAGGTGGAGGGGATTGCATATTTATTTGCTGAATGGTAATCCAGACGATTACGCAGATCTTTCAGCTTAAAAATATTTTTATTGATTTAAGAGAGGAAGAGATAGAAACATCAATGATGTGAAAGAATCAGTGATCGGCTGCCTCCTGCATGTCCCTTCCTGGGGATCGAGCCCGCAACCTGGGCATGTGCCCTGATCGGGAATGGAACCGTGACCTCCTGGTTCATGGATCAATGCTCAACCCCCATAGCCATACTTGGCAGGTATAGGTCTTTCAGTTTTAATGCACAGTTTTCTATTTAGACATAAAACCAATAGAGAATAGAGCAGAATGATAACCACACCTTGACAGTGAAGGTTTTCTCACTGGGTCCTAGCTCTTCTCCAGACCCCTCCCACCCTGGTTGGTTCACACAGCTGGTAAATAGCAGAGCCAGACTTCACGCCTGGTTCTATCTGATCCCAAAGCCTGTCACTTCACTCTGTTCATGAGTAGAGTTTAAGTGATGAAGAATTTTTAAAATCATGGAATGCACAGAATTGGTTAGACTCTCAAACTTAATCAGTTACTTGAGCTTGGGAAGTGAGTAATGACCCCAAAACTCTGTTATCTAGTAACATTTCATATTTTTATTAATTTATTTAAATACTTATTGAATAACACATATAATGTACTCTGCTAGGCACTATGTGCGAGAGGCATAAAAAGCGAAACATTGATACTGCACTTAAGAAATTTTCAGTTTAAAAGGGAAACTAAATATGCATAGAAAGAGAATAAAAGTTAGGAAGGGATACATGTTAGACCATAAGATACACAAGACTGGAGGTCATTCTGTCTTGGTTTGCCCTTTAATATTCTTGTACACAACAGTAACTCAGAAAAAGAGCTTTGTTCCAGTTGAAGCGTTAGGGAAGACTTTGTGGGAAAAGTGGCATTTAACTGAGGGCTTGAAGGATGTAAATGATTTGGACATGAACTGGGAGTAGTGAAGGTGGTGAGGGCAAAACATTGAAGGCCAGAGGATGAGCAGGAGCAAGGCACAGAGGAAAGCAGGGAGTGTTTAGGGAACAGCATGGGCACTTGTGTAGGTTGTGGAGCCGGTTGGTGGCAGATCAAAGAGGTCCCTGAATTGCCAGAGAAAAGGGTTTGGATTTTATCCGAGGCAAGAGGGAGACCGTGGAGTAACACAAGCAGCGCTGCACTTCAGGAAGAGAAATCTGTTAGCAATTTTAAGATGTACTGGAGACTGCAGTCAAAAGGTTGGTGTAGCATTCCAGATAGAAATAGCAAGGGCCCAATGAAGGCCTAAGCCAGGGTGACAATGGAGAGAAAGCAATAGATGTGAAACATGTTAATAGGGGAAGACAATGCCTGCGATTCATTTGATGCTGGGGACCAGTGAGAAGGGGGAAAAAAAATCAAAAGATGGGATAAGTACCATTAAAAGAAATCAAGCTCACTGAAAATGGACTGGTTTGTGAGTAAGAATCCGTTTGGTTATGGTCGTTCTGAGTTCGAAGGCATTGTTGGGTGTCCGGGTGTGAGTGAAGCGTGGGTGGTGAGGGCTGAGAGTCCCCATCAGCAAGACGTGATGCTGAAACCCCAGGGTTGTCCCGGGAGACACCAATGGTGCAGCTTCTGGGAGCCAGGTCCACGGTGCTCTTGGGCGTGCTGCCGCCATGCGGGGTCTCACGGGGCTTTTCACTGCGTCTCGATAGCCAGGCTTCAGGGTTTAGATAATATTGGTCTTGGCACGATAGAGGATGTGTTTAGAAGCCCTGCGTTTTGGGGTGTATGTGCGCGTGTGTGCCTGCCTGCGTGCGTGTGAAAGATACTGCCCTCCAATGATTTAGCGATTCCCAAGCCTCTCCGAAGTAGTTTTTATAGTGGACGGTAGAGGGCAGCAGAGCCCCACATTTCACAGGAGATGCAGGGGGTAACTTCAGAAGCTTCTCTTCTCGCCCCTGCATCTTTTTTTGTTAATGAAACCATATCCCCTTTTAAAGCTGGAGAACATAATTCGTTTCCTAAGTTGCTATCTTCGGGTACAGAGGATCTGAAGCTTTACTTTCGGGGAGCCTCTCTCCAAGCTGAGTATTCACTGGTGATGGGAGGAATGGCGTTAGACTTGCAATGGGGAGATTTTAGCTGGAGCGTTAACTCCATCCTGAAGACTATGTTTTTTATTAAAGAAAATAAAGTAGGCCCATCTTTTAAGATACATTTTGTATTATAGTTCCTGTCGTGGCAAGTGCAGCTTACAGTCCTTCTTGCTGCATTTGGCTGGGTTTTTACAGGTAAAGCTGACCTGAGATAAGGGTGGGTGGTGAAGCCACACTCACAAGTATAACCTGTATTTCTTTGGTTTCTAACCTAACGCACTGCTGCAGCCCTCCAGTCCTTTCCAATCCGTCATTTTCTGTCCTGGCTTCCATCTAGACTGCCTGTGAGGCAGGAGGCACAGATCGGAGGCTTCTCATTTCTGTTCCCAGTGCCTGGCCGCACTGTCTCCCACCAGGTGATGTCACTGCTGGGCCCTGAGCTCTGGGATCTACCGTGGCCCTGTGTGCAGAGCCGCGGGACTTGCTTCTATGCTCTGGTACAGGGACAAAGGCCATATCTCCTTGCCCATCACTGTCTCCATAGCACTAGCACTATGCCGGCCATGGAGTAGGTGCTTGATCATTTAAAAAAAAATGTTACTGAAGAAGCACCAAAGCCTTTTCAGCTCAATGTCTTACGGGATTTTAACTAAACATTAAACAACAACAACCCAGTTTGTTTTTATCAGTTCTTTTACTTGAAATTCTTCTCTTTCTCAGCATTAGATATATGTCCATGGAGGTAAGTACAAAAGGCAAACTCTCCTGGGTTCCAGCAGGAAGGTGGGGGCGGTGTGCAGAGAACTGGGTGCTCAGTGCCAATGGCTGAGCCAGGACAGGCCTGGGGCAGGCACAGTCACATGACACCGTTCCCCCGTTTTTTGATTGTGCCGTTGCCCTTAAGCCTCCCGGCGTTGTTCACACTGTTTTCCCCTTTTGGATGTTCTTCCTCTTTTCTGGTTCCTGAACTTTTTATCCTGCCCTATTTTTTCTTTTTCCCTCCTAGCATTTATCACTTTCTATCAAATTCTGTAGCTTATCTGTCATGCTTGTTGCCTGTTCTCCCATCCTCCTCGTAGAAGGTCCGCTCCATGAGAGCAGGGATCTTTATTTGTTCATCCGTTGATCCCCACCACCTAGAACACTGCTGAGGCCATAATAGCTACCCAATAAATATTTCCCAAATTAACAAATGGATCCCTGAAGGTCCAATTCAAATGTCATGCCGCTGCCTCAGTGAAGCCTTCCATGTCTGACTTGTGCTCTCGGTCCTGGAAAAAGTGTGTTTATTTACCCTCTACGTTACCATAGCAATTTGTTTATGTTTGTAGTATAGCACATACCCCACTGTGACAGTCGCTTTATATTTCAATAAAAATGATAAAAAAGTAACAGAATATTGAACTGGAAGTTTTTTAATAAAAGACTTTTTTATTGATTTTAGAGAGAGGGGAAGGGAGGAGAGAGAGAGAAAAGAAGCATTGCTTGTTTGCTTCCTGTACACTCCCTTCTGGGGATGGAGTCCAAAACCTGGTCATGTGCCCTGACTGGGAATTGAACCTTCAACCTCTCAGTGCATGAGACAATGCTCAACCAACTGAGCCACCCCTGCCAGGGCTAAATCAAAGTTTTGATTGAGGCACCAAGATGCAATAAGAATAAAAATTCAAAGTCAGGTACCATCCAAACATAGAAATTTCCATGAGGTTCTTGACTCTTAGAAAAGACCCCACCCCCATCGTGGATATTTAAGGATCAAGACAGTGGGGGGGGGGGCTTGGTAAGGAGGGTTTCTCCGGAAGAGCAGTGCATGAGCCCTCCAGCCACAACCGGAGGAGCAGGGAGGGCGCGCTACCTTCAACTGAGTCAGGAGAGGGGCCTCAAAGGGACCTGGTGGAGATATGTGTCTCTAGCACTTCCGGACACACTCGACTGCTCTCTGAGTCTTGCCCAGAAATGATAAAAGGTGAAGACTGGCTGGCCAGCAGCTCCGAGGGGGCTGCTCCTGGAGTTTGTGGTGGGGGAGCAGAGCATTTCCCTGAGAGCAAACATGAGCCATGTGGGGGCCAGTCTGGAGTCATTTAAAATCTTTCCCAAGATTGCTGCCTGGAGGCCCCCCCCCCGCCCCCCCCGCCCCAGGAAAGCCAGAGAGAAAAGCGGTGGCCACCCAGAGGAAAAAAAACACTACCTTTGTAAGAGGAGGAGTAGTCAAATAGTCCTAAAATTTTTTTGTGTGGGGAGGAGGCTTTGAAGAAATTGTTAGACAGAAAGAGTCATCTTCAAACACCCCAAAGCAAAGAAGGCCTCAAATGCAAGAAACTGGCCCCCAAGAGAATTAGTCAAAATCAGAATAACTTTCTGCCTTTCTACCTTTTCCCATCCCTCTTTGCCTCTGGCCGGGTGAAACCTGGTGACAAACCAGGGGACAGGAGAAATGCTGAGAGCTGGGAGGCACTGCAGGGGAGAGAGAACGATGGACAAGGCCCGTCTTTCTCACTAACCGCCGTCAGCCTTCAGCAAAACCCTCACCAGAAACGAGTTAACATGGAACCGGGCAGGAAGCTGTGCTTCTTACGTGGGACTGGACATTCCGGTTTCTGAATTAAGACAGTTTTCCTGACTTAAAGTGACTTGAAGACTCTTTTCATTGCCTAGGAATCTTCAGAAATGTGATGCTGTCCGAGATTTTGTCCGGGGCCAGCGGGAGTACTTCCCCTCTGCTTACATTAAAAAATAATTTTTTTTTACAACTGATATTAGAGAGGAAGGGAGATGGAGAGAGAGATGAAAACATCAGTGATGAGAGGGGATCACTGACCACTGCCTCCTGCACGCCCCACACTGGGGATTGAGCCCACACCGGGCATGTGCCTGACCGGGAATCAAACCCTGACCTCTTGGTTCATAGGTCGATGCTCTACCACAGAGCAATGCTTGCCAGCTGCTTACATTTTAAAGAAAAGTCGAACCCTGCGATCACCTCCGGTGACTCCTGCTTGCTCACAGCATCAGAGCCGGTGTTCCTATTGGCTAATGTTTACTGTGTGCTCACTGTCTTCCAGGCGCTATGCTAACTATTAATGTGTTTATCTCATGATTCTGCCAACAGCCCTATGCAAGAGGCACTCTGGTCCTATTTTACACGCAGGAAAACTGAAACGGAAAGACAGGAACTAACTTCCCTGAGGTTTCCACACACCGATTTTGAATAGAGCAGGCATCTGAAGCCAGGTGCTCTGACGATGCTTCATTCTTCACCCGATTCACAGTTCCTCAGTAATGGGGCTGCTTTCCCGTTCCCATTCCTCACGCACAGCATGGCGGTGACATTTAGTGCTCCACCAAGTTTTCATTAGCGAGTGGTGCAGAGATAGTGGCAATATTCCGTAGTAACACACACAATAGTCAACACAGCAGCAAAAAGGAGCTTGGGCTTTGGAGTTGATGGACCTGGGTTTGAATCCTGTCCTGACTTCGGGGAAATCACTTAATTTGCCGGCGTATAAGACGACTGGGCGTATAAGACGACCCCCTAACATTTCCACTCAAAATACAGAGTTTGTTATATACTCGCCGTATAAGACTACCCCCTCTTCTGCACACCTTCCACACACCAAATAAAAGGTAAAACAATATCAGATTTGATTTTAACATTTCAA
>NW_006296974.1:394985-402103 GCF_000327345.1 Myotis davidii | reverse complement strand
AAACCCAGCAGCGCTGCTGATGCCTGAACGGTATGTGGAATGAAGTGGGCGGGCATCGGGAGGCCACTATGGCACGGGGCAAGCACTATGGGCAGTCTATCTCAAGTGTACCTGGCGTATAAGACGACCCCCCACTTGGAGGCATATTTTTCAGGGCCAAAAAATCGTCTTATACGCCGGCAAATACGGTAGCTTGTCTGTGCCCCAGTTTCCTCAGCTGTAGAATGGAATAATGGTGCCATCATGGTGGTGTGCTGAGAGCCAGGGAAGATTACAAACACATAAAGCCCCTGACTGTACCTGGCAGGTAGCACCCAGGAGACGTACCTGCCATCGCATATGGCTCAGCAATGTGATGGCGTTGGCTTCCTTGGCTGTTGTGTTATGTTGGATTCTGAACCAGCAGAGGCAGAGTTTGGCCATGACGGACAGGGGGACCCAACCCTGAGCAAAATCATGTCGTAGAATTGAAGCTCCTGACCAGCCCACGTGCTGCCTGGCGTCGTGGCTGGCTGGACGCTCCTGCTAGGGGGCTGTTCCCCAGCGTTTCCAAATGCACCGCCTCCCCTTGGCAGCTGTCATATTACAGGGGTCCCTGTGCTGGTTCCTAAATCCGCTTATTCATAGTTGTAGTTACATGATGTAATTAACTGGCATTGAACTGAAGCATGACCATGACAAGATGAGAGCGCGTTGTCGGTTATCCACCTGCCTTTGGTTTCCCATCTCATTAGAGGGGGCATTCTGTCCTCATGCTTTCTTCTCTTCCTTTTATTTTGGAGAAAGAGCTGACCGAACCCATTCATACTAGACATACATGGCTGCTGCCTTTCTCAGGGTCAATTGCACTTTAGTAGGAGTTTAACGCTCTAACTAACAGAAGAAGCTCTAAATGTGGGAGTTGAGTGCCAAGGGCAGGGTGACTGTCTCATCCTGCCCCAAACACGCGAACAGTCCTCCTGGATCCTCTCTGCATGCTTAGGAGTCGGGTGCTGTTTCTGCTACAATCGTACATTGCCTTTTCATGCCCATTTCTGCCTCGGGCCAGAGTAAATGGAGGCTACTTGTCTATAATGCAGGTTCAGTATACATTATAAGTAAATTAGAAGCAGTATTTATGGTATAGCTTCTCCAGCCCACAGAATAAGTTCCCAATTTTTATTCTTTTGTGGCAAACCCCAGGTCCAGAGCTACTCAGTCTGTCTACTGCCTTGTGAATTCCCCGAGGGTGAAACGTGTCTTTCATTTACCTTGGCACACTGCCTTGGTAAATGCTCATGGAACGAAACACTTGAATCCCACTTAATGTATGATCGTTTTAACTTCCCTTTAATGCAGAATTAAGAACGTGATGCAACTGAAATCAGACAATTAGAAAGGACTTAGGGAAATTGTAGTCCAGCATCTCACTTTATACAAGAGGAAATTAAGCCAAAGAGAGGTGAAATAACTTGCTTAAGGTCATACAGTGAGTTAATTCCAGACCTGGATTTAGAACCCAGGTCTCCTGACTCCTAATCTGGGGATCCTTTGCTGTTCTAGCTGTTATATTTGAAAATCAATAATAATAAAAGTATAATATGCTAATTAGACTGGACGTCCTTCAGGATGACCTTGCAGATGAAACCTGGGCTAAGAGGGAAGCCCGGGTCCCAGGTGCCAGAGGGAAGCCGGTGCCGGCAGCCGGGGGAAGGAAGGCCAATTCTTGCACGAATTTCGTGCATTGGGCCTCTAGTGTATTAATAATATCCAACATTTATTTAGTGATTACTATAGTCCAGATATAATTAATAACCCTTCACATTTATTAACTCATTTCATCCTTGCAAGAATCCTATGAAATAGACACAATTACTAGACCATTTTATGAATAAAGAAATTAAGGCATAGAGAGGGTAAGTAACTTGTCTAAGTCAATTGGTACAATCATATCTTCAAACTAGGAATTTGGCAGAAGGTGCTATGAATAAATGAATATTTCTTTGATTCTTCTTTTTTAAAAAACGGAGATAGAATTGATATATAATATATTAGCTTCAGGTGTACAACATGATTATATATATACTAGAGGCCCAGTGCATGAAATTCGTGCACTGGGGAGGGGGGGGGGTGTCTCTCAGCCTGATATCCTTAGCATTGCCGTGGAGGCAGGAGAGGCTCATGCCACGGCCGCTGCACTCGCCAGCCGTGAGCCCAGTTTCTGGCTGAGCGGTGCTCCCTCTGTGGGAGAGCACTGACCACCAGAGGGCAGCTCCTGCGCTGAGTGTCTGCCCCCTGGTGGTCAGTGTGCATCATAGCAACCGGTCATTCTGCTGTTTGGTCGATTTGCATATTAGCCTTTTATTATATAGGATAAATATTGACACGATCACCATAATAAGTCTAGTTAACATTTAGCACCACAGTTACAAATTTTTTTCTTTTAATGAGAACGTTGAAGATTTACTCCCTTAGCAATGTTTTATTTTGTGAATGATATTCTATTTAGTCATTTTATTACAACTGAAACTCAGAATTCAAAACGAATATCCTTGCCCGTGAGCCTCATATAGACACCAGGAAAGTTTCAACCTTGTGCTCCACATTGTCCTGCTGTGTGAATGAACCTTTATGAGCTGGCTGCCATCGGGTTTCCCTCGGATTCTCTTGCCCACAATTTCACCTGGGAAAACCAAGTCTTCCAGATCACATCATGCATGTCAGAATGAGGCTTCTGGACACTTTTGCTTATTCTTTGTACAGCTTTTCCGAGTTGGCTTAGGCAGCATTCTCCTCGGAGTGATAATGACAACGTGCTTCCCATTGAACTTTTTCTCCAACTCGCCTACAAGCCAGACTTGGATTTTTTGGAAAGATTTCAGTTGAGGAACAAGAACAAAGATTATAATAGCTTTCCAACCGCCACCCACTTCAATGTCCATGGATGCTGTTATGTTCAGCCCCTGTAGCTGGGCCTTGAGATCTGAGTTCATCTCCAGCTCTCGGAGAGCCTGGGAGATGCTGGACTAGAACTGGTCTGGCTTCTCACCATTGGGCTTCAGGACCTTCATGCTCTAGGAGAACATGGTCTTCTCCTTGGTGAGCACCGGCTGGGGAAGAGGCCTAGGTCTCCCAAGAGCTCATCAAATCTCTCTTTAAAAAGAGTATGTTTTGATTGATTTCAGAGACTGGAAGGGAGAGGGAGAGATAGATAGAAACATTGATGAGAGAGAAACATCAATATTGTTTGCCTGCCTCCTGCACATCCCCTGCTGAAACCCGAAATGGACCCCTGGTGCATGGGTTGATGCTCAACCACTGAGCTACCCCAGGGGGGCCATATACTGATTTTTAAATTTGTGTTTTAACTATTTTAAAAACATCTCAAATAATGTAAATTAAAACTGTAAAAAGAAGAATGTATCAAACTGGAGCAGACTATTATCTATATTTAATAAAAGCTTTTGTAAAAAAGAAAATGAAGGCTTTAGGAATCCAATTGGAGACTAACGAAAAGAAGCCAAGCCCTAACTGGTTTGGCTCAGTGGATAGAGCGTCAGCCTGCGGACTCAAGGGTCCCAGGTTCGATTCCGGTCAAGGGCATGTACCTTGGTTGCGGGCACATCTTCAGTAGGGAGTGGGCAGGGGGCAGCTGAATTGATGTTTCTCTCTCATCAATGTTTCTAACTCTCTATCCCTCTCCCTTTCTCTCTGTAAGAAAATCAATAAAATATATTTTTTTTTTAAAAAAGAAAAGAAGCCAAATTTTAGCAGCCATAAAAGAAACTTCACTACATATAAGTCCCTTCAAAATGGTCATCATGAAACTATAGAAACCTGTTCTGATGATGTTATTCTTACATTATTTATAAAACTCCTCTTAAGAATTTCCTCTAGATCCTATTGCACTTGTTGTTGTTGGTAATTATATTAGTCAAGTTAACACATAAAATGAACTGTGACAGTAATGTTTTCAGTAATGAAAAAGTTGTCCTATTTGGGGGGATAAATTTGATTTTTAGAAATATGAAGAAACAGGTCTCATGAACACAGCAACCAGACTATTCTTGGTCAAAGACAGAAAGCATGACTGAAGTGTAATGTGACCAATTTTCTCATGATGGGAAACACCCCCAACCTGGCTCTTAGGGTGACATTGTCATGTATGGGAGATGAATTAGAAAGGCAGGTAGGATTCAAGTTACAGAGGCTGGAGTTGCAAAGCTGATGAGCCTGAATGTACTTTTTAATTCAATGGGGGATCCAGTGAAGGTTTTTGAACAGTAGAATGACAAATATGGTAAAAGATGGAGGGAAATGAACAATATTTGGGAGACCAAATCAAGTATCTTTCTAAAGATTGAGGACATTATGATATTCTTGAATTGTACTGACAAAATAACCCTTTTTAGGAACAGAAAATTATTTGACATAATTTATTAGTAGTTGATATTCTGTCCTTTCAAATTAAAAATAATTTCCCTTGATGGAGAGAATGAAAGTGCAGGAGGGTAAAAAAGGAAAGGACTAATTGTTGATTAGCAGTGTTATATTGAATCATTAATTGGTTGAATGGATTTAGGTGATGATTAAGTCTTTATTTATATTTTGTAAATAATACCATAAAAACCTTTTATGGTGTTACATTTGTATCCTCTGCATCTTCCATAATGCCTAAAATTTAGAAATAACATTTTATCAGGGTATAGCTGATGAGTGGTTATTTACCCTTAAATATTTCTTTTCCTATTTGAGGGTACCAACACTCACTAGATCAAATTAGGATCTTATGATTTATTCTAGATACTTGTCTTTTCTATGCCATTTACATTAAATATGTAACCAAGGCCTATATTGCCACACAATCATTGCCTTATTTTGGTCCCTGTGAACTATCTGTGAACATCAACAATCTTACTGATTTTTAAAAATACAGTCTTAACCCTGGTAATAAATGTGTATGTTCATTCATATATTTAATCCTGCAAATAATTACCAAGTGGCTTTTTAAGCCAGGCACTATTTTTGGCTCTGGATACACAATAATGGACAAAGTAGACATGATCCCTGATTTTCATGGATTTATAATTTAATAGGAAAATGGGTATAAACCTATATGTGATTATGAATTGTAATCAGTGCTATGAAGAAAAAGAATAGTGGTATGAGAATGACACTAGTCAAATTAACCTTTCTAAAGAGAAAATATGATCATGTCTAACACCTTACTTTTACTCCAGTTGACTTGAGGATCACGTATAGGCTTCTTAAAAGGACTCACAAGGAACCACAGGTTGTACCCGATGTCTACCACAGTGCCAAATTCATAGAGGCTCAATTAGTTAAATAAAGGAATAATACAAATTAAAAATGATTTTAAGGCAACCCTGCATTTGCTTGTATTAATAAAGTTTGTTAGTTTTGAAACAGATTGCCAAATGCTTCATTAAAAGGAAATAAAAATGCTTTCATCAAATTTTGAGCTCGGGATGTATTTAGAACTATTTTTTTTTGTCCTTGAAACACTGCCAGAATTTTAACTGAAATATCAGAAATGTGCTATTACTATCATGTAAAAAACATTGCCTTTTTTGTGGCAGGAGAAGCCTGTGGTAAGGGTAGTGAAAAACAGATTGACATTTGGTCATTATTTCTTATCAAGGGTGTTTTACTTGTAATGCTGTTTGACAGCTATATTCTAGGTCTGACAGCATTGAACCAGCGTAATTCCCACTGAACTGCTCTAAATAGGCAGCATTGCAATCAGTTTAACAGCCCTTGGAGGCAATAAAATCTCTCCTTTGAAAGAATACTCAAGGGGAAGAAATCTAAGATTTATAAAGGGCAGCAAGTATTCAAGAAAGGGGCAAAGTTTATGTGTGAGCCTGTAATTGATGTTTCCTTTGTTGCAAAAGAAAGCTGGAGGATGCTTTAAGAATTAATCTTTAACAAGCTCTAATCTGCACTAACAAGTGTGTTCAGATGAGTGAAAGAGATATGTGGTTCTGAGAGTTAAGTTGCTTCTAGCCAACTAAGAAAATTTGGAGGGATCATAAAAGTATGAGAAGGACACTTTAAAATTGAACCAGAAGTCTTTAGCCATGTCCCTTTGAAGTCTGTACCAGAGAGTCACCATCACTATATGTAGACAATATTGATTAGGCTTATGATTGGCTCAGGGTTTGAACTTGGTTAATACATGTGTACCTGTAGGAAGAAAATTTCAGTCAAATATAGTATCATCCTCATTCTAAATGAACTTGGCAGTTCTATTTCTGTTGGTAGTAATTTATTTATTTATTTATTTTATTTTATTTTATTTTTTTTTATTTTTTGTCCTTTTCCCCCATCACCCCCCTACATGGTAATTTTTTTAACCAGCCACAAAGTTGATTGACTAATTCTTCTTGTCCAGAATGAAAGCAACAGACACTATTATTCAGCGAACCTGAGTGCAGGTACAAAGCAGCTGGTCAGCCAGGCGTGCCCTTAGAGCTTCCCCTGATGTCCGGCACAGACCGGGAGCCATCAGGACTCTGGTGGAGCCTCACAGGGGCTGCCCAGCTGCTGGGGAGGAAGTGGGCAGGGTGGGCATTGCTGGGGTGGGTGGCCTGAGAAGACCCAGGTGAGGAGGTGACATTGAGCTGAGACATTGGTCCCCTTGAGGAAGGCAGGGAAAAGCATTGTAGTGGTGGGAACAGCCCATGCAAAGGCACTGAGTTGGGGAAGACATGTCCGTGCTTCAGTAGAAGGCCTAGGGAGCCAAAGCAAGGTGACCTCTGTGACCTCAGGGGAGCCCCTGACACTCTGGGTTTGATGGCCACAGCTGTGGGATTGGAGAGGTGAGCTGTGTGCTATAAGGACTCATGCCATGGGCCCTCAGCCAGCGGGAGAGGGGCCTGTGAGGTCATCGGGATGCTGAGTTTCCCTGCAAGGGCATGGAGGGGCTCCAGCTTAACCCTGCAGGATCCCACCTTCAAACAGGCGTTCCCCACCTTCAGGCCATTTGTCCAAGCATCTAGGGATCCCAGGAACAGGATGCATTCTGGGTCTGGTGGGAGGTGGTCCTCTGTCCTCCCAAACCGCTGGTGCTCAGGCAGAGGCCATGCCCGTGGTGCTCTGTGCCTGGCACCCAGCAG
>NW_006296974.1:388782-390145 GCF_000327345.1 Myotis davidii | reverse complement strand
GAAAGTGCCCATGAACAGGATTCGGCGAGAACAAACAAACAAACACCGGCCGCGGAAACGGGGAAGGCTTGGTTTCTGTAAGCTCTTCTTTTACGGGCACTGCATGGTCAGGTCAGCTCTTCAGGCTGCCCCCTTTAGGCTCAGTCCTCCGTGATCACAGAACCCAGCTCTCAAATCCCCCGGCGGCGCCAGGAATCCCACGGATCTCCTTTCCCCAGTCAGGGGCTGCGCCTGTCCCAAGGGACGCGGCTGTCTGCCACGCGGTCTCCCTCCAACCCTCTGGGCTTAGAGGTCTGGCAAACTTTCCTGCCCAAATCCCTGGGTTTTTTTTTACCTTTCCAGGGGAGTTCTGCTCTTCCCGGCTGCAAACCGTCTCACCAGCTGAGCACTTTCGCCAGTTGGGGGTGGGTGTTATTAGTTTCAGCTGCTCACTCCGTTTGCTCCGGGACAGGACCTGGGACGAGTCTGCCTATATCGCCGCCATCTTCCAGGATCTCCTGTTGGTAGTAATTTAAACACCCATGTAAGCAGGGTTTAAATCAAGACAGTTCTAGCTTTAATTCTCTGCTTCTATCACTATTGGCTTTGTATCCTTGGGGATTTTATACGCTTGTTCACAGTTTTCTCATCTGTAAAATGGAGCTGGGAGTTCTTACTAATTGGGGAGGTTTGAAAGTACGTAGCTTAAGAAGAGTGCCAAATTTAATGTGGCCACAGTGTAAGAACTGCCTTAATTGAGATCTTACTATGTTCTAAGCAACTGGGAGTTTCAAAGAGCTTTATCCTCTCAATGATCATATGAGGCTGGTACCATAGTTCCATAGAGGATGTTCTGAGGGTGGGGAATATTAGAAGAAATAGGCTGGAGTACATCATCAATTTGTTACTTCTCTGTCTTGGGTCCAGTTTCGAGGGAAGTAGCTTTATCCCCATCAGTGAACTCCAAGGAGCTTGGGTGTTCCTGCCCCTAGAGCAGTGGTTCTCAACCTTCTGGCCCTTTAAATACAGTTCCTCATGTTGTGACCCCAACCATAAAATTATTTTCGTTGCTACTTCATAACTGTAATTTTGCTACTGTTATGAATCATAATGTAAATATCTGATATGTAGGATGGTCTTAGGCGACCCCTGTGAAAGGGTCGTTCGACCGCCAAAGGGGTCACGATCCACAGGTTGAGAACCGCTGCCCTAGAGGGTAGTGGGGCAGTACCATCAGCACCCCAAGTGACACCTATCTCCTCCTCTCCATTTTTAATATATGGTTGTGGATAAGTGCGTTTAGGCTTATTACTGACTAAGGGCCCGGTGCACGAAATTCGTGCACTGGGTGTGTGTGGGGGGGTGTCCCTCAGCCCAGCCTGCT
>NW_006296974.1:385664-388539 GCF_000327345.1 Myotis davidii | reverse complement strand
CGGCCACGTGATCGTGGGCTCCACTTTAGGCCCAGGCAAGGGACCCCTAGCTCCCGGGACTGCCAGCTTTGACCCTGCCCAGCTCCCATCGCTGACTCCACCCCTACTTCCTGCTATCACTGGCCAGGATGACAAAGGCGCCTGATTCCCTGCCCCCCAGCTCTTAGCTCCCCCCTGGGTTTCTGATCACTGTCCGTGGCAGGGGGCTTCTTCCTGCTTTCCCTTTCGCCTCCCTGCATTGTGCCTACATATGCAAATTAACAGCCATCTTGTTGGCAGTTAACTGCCAATCTTAGTTGGCAGTTAATTTGCATATAGCCCTGATTAGCCAATGAAAAGGGTAACGTCGTATGCCAATTACCATTTTTCTCTTTTATTAGTGTAGATTCTTCCAGCCTGGATTCTTCTTATCTCACCATTTATGTCTCTATTGTTGGCTGTACCTTCCGTAGTGCTAGCAGGACTAGGCAAGGCAAACTCCTAAAGGTCAACAGCTTTCTTTACTGTTCAAACTGTTCTTCACCATCCATTTAGCTTATTAAATTCTCTTCATCTTTTGAGTCTCAGTTTAAATGTTATGTCTCCAGCAAGCCTGATTCCTTAAGGGTCGAAAGGCCTCCTCTGATGTGCCCTTCTGTAGCCTCTATTCTGGATGGTCACGTGGCAGGTATTTCCATGCTCAATACCGGTTCCTTTACTTCCGAGCACAGGAAAGGATGGCACCATGTCCCCTGCTTGAAGCTGGCGTGGCCATGTGGTTTGATTTGGCGAATACTTTGTGAGCAAATGGACGTAGATTGCTCTGTGCTCAAAGACCTCCCTCTTTTCCTCTGTGATGGCAGTTCTGAAAGCTTGAGCTGATGATGGAGGCGCAATGGTGAATCCTTGTGTGGAGGTGAGCAGCTGTTATGGAGAGTTGCAGTGTGAGATATAGACATGTGTTGCCTTTTGGCCACTGAGATTTTTAGGGTCGTGGGTTACTGCGAGGTATCTTGACAGATACAGTCATTGCTGGGCCGTCATTCTGTTTCCTCACCTGTCTGTAGGTCTTACTGCAGGAATTAACTGTCTTGTTCATCATTCTATCCCTAGGGCCTTGTTACAGGATGGCCTGACATATAGTAGGCAACTAGTAAATCATTCATGGAATGAAATAATGACTCTATATCAAGGAAGGGTCTATCTGAAGATTTAATTTCCACAGGAGCCAAACCCTTGGCATGATTCTGATGTGAGGAAAAGTGATAACGGAATATTATTTGAGGGGCAAAATGATGATCATGATTTCATATCTTAAGCTTTAGACAATTATTTTTTTAGGGAAAAATGATAATATTTTGTCATGGAAGAGAGCTAGGTACAGAAAAGAAATAAAATGAACACTTCTCTTCAATATTTTTGGATATTAAACCTTTATCAGAAGTATCATTTGCAAATGCCTTCTCCCACTTGGTTGGTTGCTGTATACTTCTCTTTATTTATGGACAAATAACAGCAGTGAAAGATGGCAAGAATTATAGGGAGAAGCCTATGATATGAGGTCACATTAAGACATTTTTTTACTAGGCATTCATTCATTCATTCATTCCACATTGTATTCTAACTGACCTTGTGCGTTACTGTGGTAGGTGTAAGAATACTATCTGACAGCTTTCCTTGAGTAGCTCACAGTCAAGCAGAGGATAAACAGGGACCAGGCTAAGTAGAACACCATGGAGTAAGTGCAGTAATAGAAGTGCCCTTGGGAAAGGCTATAGATGCCTAGATTACTTTTGAGTTTGGGGATGGTGAATTTACAGAAGTGACATTTTAGTTGGGCCTCTCCATTGGTTTAAATTCACCTTTTACCTCCAAAGGCCATTCTCTGTGTTCAGATTCAGGCATGGATGTGGCCATATTCTGGGCTTTGTCAGCATCCAGAGCTGTGCCAACTCTGACACAGCAAAATCCACGATCCCACTCTCTGACCAAAGCCACAAGTATTCCCAGCCTGCTCATTCAGTTAGGACCAGAGCTGTTCTTCAAACTTATCAAGATTTTCACTCTTAGATGCCTCTTTTTTGAACTTCTCTTTTTCCCTGCATAGACCTCCATGGACCAACACTTTGGTCACTCTCTTGCTTTTATCCTTTACTCATTTATTATTCTTTGGTGGGTTCTATAGTGCCCCCGCGTTGCCCCCCTCTCCTCCCGCCCCCGGAAAATCCACCTTGGATCAAATCATGTGTGGCCTTCTCCAAGCTTATATTTAATCTACTAGAGAAAATCATAGGCAGATTTGGGACATTTAAAAAGCATAATTTCCAACTTCAACATTTCTCAGTTATCCATTTATGTTTCCTTACTGAATTGTTCCAATCTTCCCTAATGGCTCTTTTAAACCTTCTCTATGATAATATTCTCAGACCTATATCCCCTTCTACCACATATTCAGCAGATGACCTTGCTTATTACTTTTCAGAGAAAATATAAACCATCATGCAGGTACTTATTTAACTTCCTGTAAGCAAACATAAAAAAAAATTACTCCAGCCTTCCTTTTCTCTTTCTATTATGTTAAAAGAATCTGGCTTCTGTCTGTCTTAGGCAAATAACTTGGGTATAGACTTAAATACCAGGTTGAGGAAAGAAGAGGGAATATGTTTGTACTATAAGAAAAGGGCCTCCTTGGAAACTAAGATGGCGGCATAGATAAACACCGGGAAATTGCTGCCTCCCACAACAATTGAATAATACTTCAAAAACACAAAATGGACATCATCCAGAACTACAGGAAGGCTGGCTGAGTGTAAATTCTACAACTAGAAGGAAAGAAAAGCACACTGAGAGCCAGAGGAGGTGCGGAAGTAAAGTGCAGAGGTAAGGGGCTCGCGCA
>NW_006296974.1:372999-384497 GCF_000327345.1 Myotis davidii | reverse complement strand
GGAAAACCCAGGTGGGAGCTTCCTGGGCTCTTAAACATGGAGCTCCCACCAATTAGCCAATCGACCCGGACGTAAGGCACGTCCCACGCGAGCGACGTGTGCATATTTGAAGGTGATGCTGCTGGTGGTTTCTCGGGCGTGACCTCCGTTCATCATCTGCAGGGCGAGGCCTCTGCTTATGCAGCCGCAGTGGGGTTGGTCCGGGGGCCCAGGGCCCCGCGTGAGCGTGAGGTTCGCGTTTCCTGCCCCGATGGGTGCGCATCAGGGCTCCTTTCAGAGGCGGCGTCTGCAAAGGGACCGACTCCGGTCGTCATCAGAGGAAGTAAACACGTGCGGTCGTTGGGTTGGGCTGTGGTTGTGGGGAGGACACAGGGCGGATGCTCACAGGAGCACGTTGAAGCATTAAAGCATGGAAACACTCCGAGTAGAAACGTATTGATTTTCATTCATCAAAACTTGATTGATTCTTGAAGAGTTTACTGATGAGGGGTGGGCCCCTCCGTCCTTCAGGGGTCACACAGGTTCTGTATTGGAGAGCCGGGGGCTGGGCCCCTGCGAACCTGGAGCTGCAGGTGGTGTAGGAAGCCTGGTTGCTTGGCCACCACGGGGAGCGTGGTTCCTGTCATCAGGTCCTTGGAGTCCTGTGTCCTGGCAACCAGATCAACTTAAAAAGCAACGAGTCTGTGTGGCTACACAAAAGCCGTTTGCTCGTCCGATTTCACTGCCAGTGTCCGGTTCCAGACATTTAGGCAAAGATTTGAATCTGAACATTCTCCTGTCGTTCATGGAAAGACAAGAGGCCGCCTTAACCGGTTTGGCTCCGTGGATAGAGCGTCGGCCTGTGGACTAAAGGGTGCCAGGTTCGACTCCAGTCAAGTGCATGTACTTTGGTTGCAGGCACATACCCAGTGGGGGGTGTGCAGGAGGGCTGATCGATGGAGGCAGCTGATCGATGCTTCTCTCTCATCGATGTTTCTAATTCTCTATCCCTCTCCCTTCTTCTTTGTAAAAAATCAATAAAATATACTTTAAAAAAAAGGAAGAAAAGGGCCTAGGAATGAATCCTGAGTAATAGCACTATTTAAGAGAGAGATGGAGGAGGAAGAGCCCCTAGGAGGGTCTTAAAAGGAGCAGGCAGGGAGGGAAGAGGAAAAACAATTAATTGTGAGGTAAGGGAGCCACGGGGGAAAGTGCCTTCCAAATGAGGAGAATCAACATCCAATCTCTAAAACCTTGGAGAAGTCAGGTAAGATAAAAACAAAGATGTGTCTTTTGAACTTATCAAAAAATAGGCTCTTAGGAGCCTGGATTAGAAAGCATCAATGGAGAGGCAGGGCAGTAGCCAGAGTGGAGTGGGTTGAGAAATGATGGCAAGTGAGCAAAGGGAGATTCCAATGATAGATTTCTATTTAAAGAAATTCAGCTTTCAAGGAAAGGGTTAAACAGGAGGGAAAATGGAGGAAGTTATGGTGTAGACAAAAGCTATTTGTCTTTTGGATAATAGAGACAGTATATTAGTATATATATGGAAAAAATAAGTAGAAGAAGAGAGGTTAAAAATACAAATCAAAGAAGCCCTGGCCAGGTGGATCAGTTGGTTGGAGTGTCATCCCATCACCAGAAAGATTCCAAGTTTGATTCCCTGTCAGGACACATGCCTACTAATTTTCAGGTTTGTTCCCTGATCATGGCGCATACGGGAGGCAACCGATTGATGTTTCTCTCTCTCTCTCTCTCTCTCTCTCTCTCTCTCTCCTTCTCTCTAAAACAGTGAGGATTAAACACACACACACACACACACACCAAAAACAAGTGAAAGAGGATAGGACACTTGATGGAATAGGGTCCATATGAAAACAGGAAAGAATAAATTCAAAGCTTTTGTAGGCTCCTCTTTTCTTCCTGTACTAGACCATCTCATTTCTTCTTACTCCTTATAACTCTTCCATGCTGTCAAGTATTATCTACATGATAATGGCTACTTCCAAATCCATAGCTTCATGCAAAATCAGCCTTTTGAACTCCAAATTCCCTTATCCAGCTGCCTAGTGGACAGCTCTCCTGGCTGTCTACACACAGGCACCTTCGGTTCATCACATCTAAAACATAATTTATCGCCGAAACCAGTTTGGCTCAGTGGATAGAGCGTCGGCCTGCGGACTGAAAGGTCCCAGGTTCGATTCCGGTCAAGGGCATGTACCTGGGTTACGGGCACATCCCCAGTAGGAGATGTGCAGGAGGCAGCTGATCGATGTTTCTCTCTCATTGATGTTTCTAACTCTCTGTCTCTCTCCCTTCCTCTCTGTAAAAAATCAATAAAATATATATATAAAAAAATAAAACATAATTTATCTTCATTTCTTCCAAATATGCTTTCTTTTCAATGTTTCTTATACCAAAAAAAGTATGACTATCCAATCAAAATCCTAGTAGACATCTGACTCTCCTTTACCTTCTTGTCATCTCTTTCTACTTCCTTTGCCTGGCAAATTCCAGGTTTTGACTTAGACTTCCCCTTCTCCATGGGTGTGGGTGTTCTTCCTGCATGTCCTCATTGTGTCATGTGCATCTTCTATTTCAGCACTTACTATTTTATCTTGCCGTTGCTTTTTACTAGACTCTAAAGTCTGTGTCAGTGATTTTCATCCTTTTTCAGCTCATGGCACACATAAACTAATTACTAAAGCTCTGCGGCACACCAAAAATACATTTATTGCCGATTTGACAAAATAAAGTAGGTATTATTTTGATTCGTTCACACTGGATGGCTATTGTTATGTCGACTGTTGTCATTTTTAAAATTTGATAATCTAAGGGAAAAGTGGCCCTGACTAATAGGCAGGTATTGCATGTTTTAAAAATTCTTGTGGCACACTAGTGTGCTGTGGCACACCGGTTGAAAATTACTGGTCTATGTTGACAGCCAGGTATTGTGTCTACTTCATAGTTACATCTCGAGGGCTTGGAACATAGTGAGTGTTGAATAGTATATTAGTAGAATGAATGAAGAGTTATAACTGCTAATACTGGTATACCACTTAAGGCATTTCTATATTTACTACTGACTTTAATTTTCAAATATAGCCATGAGAGGTAGGTATTATTGTCTCCATTTTACTGATGAAAAAAACGGGGCTTAGAGAGTTTAAATGCCTTCACTCAAGATCATCCACCTACAAAGGGCAGAGTAAGACTAGTGCTTTTCTGGTTTTTATCTCACAGGGAAGGAGCACTAATTCTGGCTGAGAGCAAGGTCCCCATGTAGAATGCGAGCTACTTTCGGATCTTAATCATGTTGGTTCTGTATTACTCCAAACTCTCTAGGAGATTCCCAGTGTAATGGTTTTAGGGGAATAAAAGGAATGTTGGAATCAGGCTACATGTATTAGAACTCTGGCTGCTGCCTCTTGTGAGCTTGGACAACTTTTATAACCACTCCTAGCTTCATGTTACTCAAGGGAAAATGGGAATAGTTGTACCCTAAGTCCTCACTTAACATCGTCAATAGATTCTGAGACTTAAGCAAAACACCATTTAACAAAACCTATTTAGCCATAGGCTAATTGATATAAACAAGTTTAAAGTTTCTAAGGCATTTTCATCAATGTTATAACAAAACGATGCTGAACATGTTATTCAAGGGTTGGGTGTACCTACCCCATAGGTGCTTTCTAATCATGCTCTTAACATCGAGCTTGGCCCAGATGAAATAATAATTTAATCACCAAATCATTATTATTATCATGATCATCACCCTCGTGTTAGCAGCCAGTATATTGGGGTGCAGGCAGCAAGGCAGTGTCAGAGATTCTTGTTTTCTAGGGCACGTAGAGAATGCTACCTTGGCTTGTCAGTTGACTTGTGTAGACTGGTCTTGAGTTCCAGACCACTCAGAGGAAGAATCCCATGTCAGAGAAAGAAATCCTGCTACAGGCACCAGAGGATTGGAGCCTGTGGGCAAGTTCCAGTTCAGAATCTGCAGGTGTGCATGTTTGGGGGAGGGGGAGAGGAAGATGCCTGGGCTTAGAGGAGAAACCAAAGATAGGCTGTCCAATAAGAAAGGACAAGTGAGTCTGAATAAAGCCAGAACAAATTTATTTATTGATTATTTAAAAAAAATTTTATTGATTTTTTACAGAGAGGAAGGGGGAGGGCTAGAGAGTTAGAAACATTGATGAGAGAGAAACATTGATCAGCTGCCTCCTGCACACTCCCTACTGGCGATGTGCCCACAACCAAGGTACATGCCCTTGACCGGAATTGAACCTGGGACCCTTGAGTCCGCAGGCCGACGCTCTATCCACTGAGCCAAACCAGTTAGGGCAAGCCAGAACAAATTTAACATAGCTAATACTTATTGATTATTTAGTATGTGCCAAGTGCTTTAGTATGTGTCAAGTATTTAGTATGTATGTGCTAAGTTATTTAATTCTTATAACAAACACGTGGGTTGTGATTTTTATCCCTATTTTAGAGTTGAGGAAACTGAGGCTCCGAAGGACCAAGGCCCTTGCCCAGGGCCTCACAGATGACAGCAACAGGGGAACACACGTGGAGTGCAGGCGGGAGATGGAAAGAGTAATGAAGGGTGCTTGAGCATGGTATTCTGCTGAACACTCGGAGCAGGATGCTTTTGTTTCTGTGGGTTACACTGCCTGGCTGTATGTGCGTGGTCCAACTCAGGTGGTTTCTTAAAGGAGCCGACAAATCTGGCTGCACATCGCATTCCCCTGGGAGCTTGTTAAAGTTACAGATTCCCGGTCACACTCCCAGAGGTCCTGCCTCAGGAGGTCTCAGGTAGGTCTAACACAGTGGTTCTCAACCTTCCTAATGCTGCAACACTTTAATATAGTTCCTCATGTTGTGGTGACCCCAACCATAAAATTATTTTCATTGCTACTTCATCACTGTAATTTTGCTACTGTTATCAATCATAATGTAAATATCTGATATGCAGGATGTATTTTCATTGTTACAAATTGAACATAATTAAAGCGTAGTGATTAACCACAAAAACAATATGTAATTATATATGTGTTTTCCGATGATCTTAGGTGACCCCTGTGAAAGGGTCATTCGACCCCCAAAGGGGTCGCGACCCACAGGTTGAGAACCACTGGTCTAACACATCCATGGTTTTAACAACCACCTCAGAAAATTCTGATGCACTTGGTCCCCTGACAGATATTTTGAAGCCACCACCAGCTGGGGGCAGCGTGTGGGTTTTATGCAGGTGTTTACACCCACTAGTCACCCATGGCCGCCCTAGCTAAGGAAGCTATTGATAATCAAGTTCTGGTTGAGGAGGGGTTGGAACCATGCCACGAAATCTCCTCGCCTTCCCAAATCCCAAACTTCCCAATGAAGCCTGGATTAACAGCCTGCACAAGCAGAGTACAGCATGGCAGTAATTTGGGCTGTGAAAGGTATTCCTGTTAAGCTGCCTTTATTCTCCATAGCATGCTGCTGGCCTGTTAGGTTAGCTTAAAATCCTGAATATTGGGTTTGAGTTTCTATTTGTGTTCTACATGAGTAAAGAAGCAATAAGCGTTTTGTCTGCAGCAAGCTAAGTCATCCGCAGGGAGCAGTTTACATCATTAGAATGGAATGAAATAAGTCGTCACCAGCAGCTGCCAACAATATTTCTGGTGACTTAGAGAAAGGTTCTGTTTAGCAGACATTTTTTGAGTTGTGTTTACCTTTGTACGTGAAAGGAGGCTGGGTGTGCCGGCAGGCTCATTTCCTTTTTGATTTCATGTACTTTTAATAATGGGCTGTCTGGGTAAGTATGGACAAATCTTAGTCCAGTGCATGATGAAATGCTCAATGTCAAAGCAATAATTTAATGCTTCACCAGGAGGCTTCAAGATCCAGCTCTCCGCAAAGATGAAGTGTGTAGCATGCTGAATGCTAATCATCACCCAACGTTCTTGTCCCGTTGTGAGGCTCAGTGTAGAAACTCTTGGATAAGGGGGCTAATGCCTCTTGAAGTTTTTGTTTTCTGCATCTACTTTGCCACCACCCTGGTATAGGTGACCAGTAGTTCCTGGTCTGATAACCAGCAGTAAATTCCTAACTGTTCTTCTTTCTCTTCTTTTCCTTCTATATACAGTTTTCCATGCAGTGGTCAGAATAAATGTTCTTTATCTGATCATGTCACACTGACACTTTTCCAGCATTTAGAACCGTTTTTGGGCACATGATAGATGCCCAATAATTGTGTGTTCAAAAAAATGAATAACTGTCCCTCTCTTGCTAAAACCTTTCAAACCCTCCCCATTGCCTTCAGAATACAGATCAAACTTCTTTTTTTTTAAAAAAAATATATTTTATTGATTTTTTTTTTTTTACAGAGAGGAAGGGAGAGAGATAGAGAGTTAGAAACATCGATCAGCTGCCTTCTGCACATCTCCTACTGGGGATGTGCCCGCAACCCAGGCACTGGCCCTTGACTGGAATCGAACCTGGGACCTTTCAGTCTGCAGGCTGACGCTCTATCCATTGAGCCAAACCAGTTTCAGCCAGACCAAACTTCTTAACATAGTTATAAGTTCCCTGCCTACTCACTCCTCCCTTAGGTACTATGCTATACACACAACTACTGTACCTTCAGCTCCTCCAGTTTGCCACATCTCTCATCCCTGAGCCGTCACACCTGCTGTTCTGTTTGCTTGAGTATCTCCCCTTCGCCCACCCTACCTGCTTTGCTTTAATGAAGTAATTCATTTTCATTCTTTAGATCCTAGCCCTTTCTAGCAAGTCTTCTCTGAGTCTCCTAAAATTGAGTTGCTTGTGATCTTTTAGCTCCTGACCTCCCCGACCACAACTCTCTCTCCACGGAACTGTAATTGCTGATTTGCTTGTCTCTGCTTTCTATTCAACTAGGTCATAAGCTCCTTTGGTGCAGGTATGATATCTATCTTACTCACCACTATGCGAGTCCTATCAGCTAGCACAGGTCTTGGCACCTGATATGCAATAATTATTATTGACTGATATTGAGTGAATTAATCAGATTGCTATTAACAGTCTGGAGAGTTGAAGGCATAGCCTTGATTTTTCTTCATGGCTTTAGTTGGGAAGAAGGTCCTACAGACATGTTCATTGGCTCTGAGAGGGAGTGGATTCTTTGGTTCAATTCCTTCCCTTGACAACTATACAGTCATCACTCTGGCTCAAGATTACCTGGGTCACAGCAATAGCCCTCTTCTTTTCCTTCCGTACACAGTTCTCCATTCAGTAGCCAGAGAAGCTGAAGGTCAGAATGTTTCCATGACGTGTTCAAAGCCTTATGATGGTTTAGGAGCAAAAGCAGGATAAATAAATCATTTTGAAGGAACTATTTTCTTCTTCTAGTTGCTCAATAGCCCCAAATCTTCCCTGATTAAATGGAATTTGATTCTGATTCATATTTAAGTGTCTTAACAAAGCAATGCTATTCTAGTTTGTGCTGTATTTTTTACTTGAGGTATTTGCATAAGCCCTAGAGATCATACCATTATCCCCTCCTTGCCATTCTGGTGACACCTGTATTTCTCAATAAACAACATCCTGCCCCTTATTCATTCTCCCTAGAGAAAGAGATTTCATTGGCAGGACAATATATAGTAAAACTTAAATCTGAGGACTTAATGCCTCAAAAATATGTGTTCTCAATGAGTGTATTTTTTTTTTAATGAACTCGGTTTATAAAGTGGAAAGGAAGGGAGCTGAAGGTTGTTCAGCCCCAGAAGCCTGTGCTATCTTCTTAGCAGTTGGTCTCCATCATTAATTCTTTGATATTGTTAGTGTGTTTTGCTGAACACTCAGGGATCACAATGGCAAAACTTTTCCATTTCTTCTTCTTCTTCTTTTAGTGCCCATTTGCTTGGCTACTTCATGCAACTGGTGTCTTGTTTCCTTTGTAGCAGGTCCCTCCCCAACAAGGTGCATTATAAAGCACAGTGGAATGAGTTTGGTAGTTTCATACTCACACCCATTTTCCTTCTCCTGGAGGCAGCAACTTCCAGGGGTTTCCCATGTGGCCTTGGGTGCGCATCCCCATAAGTAAATATTCTTTGAATAGGGGAAGTGTTTTTTTTTTGGGGGGGGGGGTTGAGGTCCTGCAGGCAGTCACCTGGACTTGGGCGTTGACAGGGGCAAAGGCGGGAGGACAGAGAGGAAGATGGCTTTAGAGGACAAGCAGCCAGGACTACTTTCAAGTAGTAGGCGACATGCCCCTGGAGGATGTAACTGGAAAGCCTTGTATCCAGCTGGCTGAGCATACACGTCTCAGGGCTTCTTCCCAGCACACTCCCTCCCCAGGACCACAGCTCACTTCTCAGGACCATAGCTTTTAAAACATTTTGAAATAATTTGAGATTTATAGAATACTAGAGGCTTGGTGCACGAAATTTGTGCACGAGGGGGCGTGTGTGTCCCTCAGCCCAGCCTGCACCCTCTCCAATCTGGGACATCCCTCTCATAATCCAGGACTGCTGGCTCCGAACTGCTCTCCTGCCTGTCAGCCTGATTGCCCCCTAATCATGCCCCTGCCAACCTGATCGACACCTAACTGCCCTCCCCTGCCAGCCTGGTCACTCCCAACTGCTCTCTCCTGCAGGCCTGGTTCCCCCCAACTGCCCTCCCCTGCAGGGCTGGTCCCCCCCAACTGTCCTCCCCTGCCAACCTGGTTGCCCCTAACTGCCCTCCCCTGCCAGCCATCTTGTGGCAGTCATCTTTGACCACATGTGGGTGGCCAGCTTGTGTTGGAGTGATGGTCAATTTGCATATTACTCTTTTATTAGATAGGATTGCAAAATGGCACATTTTATATATCTTCATCCAGATTCCCAAAATGTTGATATATTCAACATATTTGTTTTGTCCCTTTCTCTCTTCAGATCTCTCTCTCTCTCTCTCTCTCTCTTTCACACACACACACACACACACACACACACACACACACACACACACAGTTCCCCCCACCCCATGAATCATTTGAGAGTAGGTCACAGACATGCAACTTTGCTCCTACACATTTCAGTGTGTATTTCCTAAAAATAATGATGCTATCTTATTTAACTACTGTATGATTAATCTAAAAAGCCTACATAAATTTTGTCAATTATCCTGTTTAAGTGATGATGTGTCCTTCTCAGTGTATCATATTAGGAGGTTCATGATATTGATACGTCTCAATGGTAATGTCAACTTTGATCACCTACCTGGTCAACGTGGTATTGACCAGATTTCTCCATTATAAAGTTACAATTTTTCTTTTGGTCATTAGTAAGAATCTCATGGGGAGATATCTTATTTCTCATCTAGGCATTACCCACTAATTTTATCATCCACCAGTGATTCTTGCTTGAAACAATTATTACTATGGTAGTTGTCAAATGGTGATTTTGAGTTTCATTATTCCTTCCACATTTATTAGTTGGCATTTCTTAAGGAAAACTTTTGTTCATTTATTTAGTTATATTTGCATGGCCTCACAGACTCATATTTTGAGTTGTAATTTGTTACTGTAATTCTTTAGTTTGATGCTCAAAACTGACCCAGATTTGAAGCCCGTTGAAGCTGGCTTCTGCGTTTTTCTGACATCTCTCCATTAGTCCCCATTTCTCCACTCTTTGGCATAGCAAAGTGTTCTAGGCTAATTTTGTACACATACTTTTTCAATCCTGGACTAGCCATTTCTTCACAAAGCCCTGATTCTTTTTGAATGAGGAATGGCATTAGCAACCAAGATCTGGGTATGAGGTATGTTCATCAATCCTGGGTATCATTGCTTCAAATCTCTCTCTCAGCAGATACAGGTAGAGAAAACACACACACACACACACACACACACACACACACACACCCCTATGGTATATCATTTCTACATCTATCTGCAGGGCTTTAGTTTTTGCTTATCCAGCTCATAGGGCAATGAGAAAGGAATTATTATTCTGTGCTTTGTCAACACTTAAAATTTTGTTTTTTAAAATATATTTTATTGATTCCCCACAGAGAAGAGGGAGAAGAATAGAGAGTCAGAAACATTGATTAGAGAGAAACATTGATCAGCTGCCTCCTGAACACCCCCCACTGGGGATGTGCCCATAACCAAGGTAGATGCCCTTGGCCGGAATTGAACCTGGACCCCTCAGTCTGCAGGCCGATGCTCCATCCACCCAGCCAAACCGTTAGCGCTTAAAATTTTTTTATGGACTCATATTTTCACCCAGCTTAAAATGATTCACCTCTCCTCCCCAATTCCTGGAAACATTTATTTTAAATTTGTGAACTCCAGCACATGTGCTACATAGAATGGCAAACATAGATCAGTGCAAGTGGCCAAGAACAGCAGGGGAATGCTTGCTTATAGAAGGTTATGGAGGAGTCGGGGGGAGCAGACTGTGCCTTGGCACGGGAGCTTGTTCCCAATGAGGCAGGTGAGATGAGAAAAGTTCATTTATGGGGACCAGCAATTTTCAACCAGCATGCCACAGGTCACTGGTGTGCTGCGAGAATTTTTAAAACATGCAATGCCTAACTATAGTTAGGGGCACTGACTTCTTTTCCCTTAGATTATCAAATAAAAAAGTGACAACAGCCAGCACAATAATAGTTGTTTAGTGTGAATGAATCAAAATTATATCTATTTTTTTTGTTAGATCAGAATTTTAGTAATCAGTTTATGTGTGCCATGAGATAAAAATGGTTGAAAATTGCTGATGTAGACGTATGTGATCAATATTGCTCTGGGGAAAACAAACACAGGTATTCTATTTGGATACATATTACTACACTACTGTGGTCTGAGGATGTTGACTAATATTAATTGGTGTTTAATGAAAAATCTTTTGTGGTAAAATACGTAGAACACTTAGTATGCCAATGGGTATTGTGACTTTTCTTTCAAGAGAAGGCTATAGTGTAAGGTTTCCCAAACTTGCTTGTCTATGGAATCCGTTCTCATGGTGTGTCTAGGTAAATTTGTGTTTCATGAAACCCACTTCGGGAATTGCTGTTTTTTATTTTATTGTGTTACTAGAGGACTGGTGCATTGTGCACTGCTGGGGTCTCTTGGCCTGGCCTGTGGGGATTGGGCCGAAACCAGTTCTCCAACATCCCCTGAGGGGTATCAGAGTTCAAGAGGGCACAGGCCAGGATGAGGGACTCCACCGGTGCACAATTGGAGCCAGGGAGGGGCCATGGGCAGGAGGGCTCCAGGGTGTGTCCGGCCCATCTCCCCAGCACTGGTCAGAGAGTCTGCCCCTGGTGGTCAGTAAGCATCATAGCGACTGAACGAATGGTCAGATACTTAGCATATTAGGCTTTTATTATATGGGATTTTATTTATAAACTAGAGGCCCATTGCAGGAAGATTCCTGCAAGAATAGGGCTTCCAGTGGCTGGAGCCAAGCAGAGAGGGGAGCGAAACCAGCTGAGGCAGGCTTCGCTCCCACTCCAGCTGCTCCTGCTGGGTTTTCCCCTCCCACTCCCAGGCGCTGTGGCGGGTTTCC
>NW_006296974.1:371618-372482 GCF_000327345.1 Myotis davidii | reverse complement strand
ACTGAAGCAAGCGAGCTTCCCTGTTCGCATCAGCTGCCTGGCTGCCTGCCGCCATCTTGGCTGCCAGTTAATTTGCATATCTTGCTGATTAGCCAATGAAAAGGGTATCGGTCGTACTCCAATTACCATTTTTGTCTTTTATTAGATAGGATTTTTATTTTTCATTACAGTTGATATTCAAAATTATTTTGTATTAGTTTCAGGTGTGCAGCTTAAGGGCCAGGCAATCATATACTTTACAAAGTGTTCCCAGTATTTCCAGTACCCATCTTGCACCATCCATAGCTATTACAATATCATTGACTATGTTCCCCATGCTCTACTTCATATTCCCATGGCTATTTTGTAACTATCAGTCTGTACTTCTCAATCCCTTCACCTTCTTTACCCAGTTCCCCACCCACCTCCCCTAGAATTGCTGTTAAAAACATACTCATACAGTAAGTAACTAAATCATCCTATTATAAAAATTCCAGAAAACATGGTTTACTCTGAGTCCCTGGGCTCACCTGAATGGAATCCTGATGAAGTGGTTTGTATTTTTTTTAGAGAAAAGAAGCCAAATGTATGAGTTCCATTTTCTCTCAGCCCCAGATTTCTAGGTGTCCCTGATCAATGGGAGGCTTTGGGTTTTTGTATTCCTGTGTTGCCGGGGTCCCCCAGCAGGTCCAGGGGTCCCCAAAGGTGTGGACGGAGTCGGCGAAGAAGGAATGACACGGAGACAGCGTTCAGTTGATCAGCAGCCTAGCCAGGATCTCCAGCCAAGTTCTGGTCTGGATCTCCAGAGAAGTTCTGCCGTTTATTGTCTTGTTACATCCGTATTTATACCAGTTGATTTTAATCCTGTCAATTTCTATTGCAACG